>NC_089234.1:22845667-23145667 GCF_963924675.1 Phocoena phocoena
CCAATTTGGCAATCTCTCTTTCTGTTAGTGTATTAAGATCATTTAGAGCCAGTTAGTCCATAAACAACTATATGGGCTTGCATTGCTTTGCTCCTTCCTCTCCAAAATTTCCCTAGTACTTTCCAGTTCCCTTGTATCCGCCTTTTCTCTCTTCTGGCCTGAAAGGTGGAGCATTAGCCATTCTGCCTGTCATGCTCTTCCCATGACTGTGCAATATCAGGGGCATTGGAGAATAGAATAAGAAAAGCTCCAGCTTTCTGGACGGTGGGGGGGTGGAGAAAAAACACAACTGGGATTTCCTCCTTCTGAGCATTTTATTTGCTAATGTACATCATGAATCTTCAAGAGGGATTTATAATATGCAGATTTAACTTGTTTGCCCATAGATCTTTTTAAAATTTTAATGGTTTCCCTCTGATCATTTCTTTGAGTGTTTCACAATGTGGGCTATTATATCTTTTTATATTTCATACTTTGTTCAAGAAATAATCTCCTTTTACCCTCAAAATCCCCTCACCACAATTGATTCACATATTAGATATATATATATATGATCATTAGATGAATGCATAAACAATCTCTATTAGAAACTTATATAGAGAGTTCAGAACTTTAGTACTTTGTCTAATGTGGCCCTTTAAGGATAATAATCTTTGTTTAACCTCTTGAAAATGAAATCCAGCCTGTTAAATTGACCCCCATCCCAATCCTCTCCTAGTGTCCAAAGCGAGCAGTGAGTTGATAGGGCCTTTGTGAAGAATTCGTCATCTTCTGTTATTCCTGAATAGCTCACTGTGTGAACTTGTTCTGTACATATGAGGCAAATTCAATCTGACAGGTAGACGTTGCCTTTAAACTTTTGATGGGAATGAGAGGAGAGAAGGTGACCTGAACTTTTCTCCACCTTTTCAGTGTTTGTTGACAAAGAAATTTTTAAAGATTACAGTCAAAGATGGTGGTTTTTGGAGAAGGAAGGGGTTGGAATTTCATTTGGTTTCATAATCAAACAAATTGATTAATTTGGATTAAGTCTGAGTTCTGAATGTGGGCTTAAGTCTGCTCTCATAGAATTCTAATGTTCTGTTCACTTCAAAATGTATTCAGAGAATGAACCATTGCCCTTCCATGTGTTTTACTTTTGACAAGTGTAATCCTTTTAGAAAGATTTTAGCTGAAATTATTTATGAACTAGGAAAGCCCATGGTGATGACACTGAATTTGGGAAACTCATCTGTCCTTTTAAAATTATTAATTTAACAGGATAGTGGGCAGTTTAAAAAGCTCTAATTTGAGCTTCATAATCCATATTATTGACTAATTCCCAAATTTTAAAATGTCTTTTTGTGATTCTCTCTGCCAATGGCATACATTTTTTCAATGACTGAGGTAAGTTTTCAAATTATGCAGCAGTATTATTGTTGTGGTTAAAACCTATTGTGTACTAAGCATTTACTAAGTACCAGGTATAATTCTAAATATTTTACATATATTGTTTTACTCAGTCATCACTACACTTCTATGAAATTAATAGGAATGTTATACTCTTTATTATCTTCTACCAATCAGAAGACTGAAATGACAAGAAAATAAGTTACTTTGTCCAAGAACACAGAGATAGTAAGGGGCCAACCTAAGATTCAGACCCACATAGTCTTTGTTCAGATCATGAATGTTTAATTGTGGCTGTACAGTATATACAAGTGAATTTAAAAGTATAGGCTCTGTAGTAAAAGGTACCCCAAATTCCAGGCTCTACTCTATATTAGTTGTATGATCTTGAGTAAATAGTTCAATCGATTTAAACCTCAGTGTCCTCATCTGTAAATCAAGAAAGATACACATCTCATAGGATATTTGTAAAGATTAAAGAAGTTTATGCATGTGCATGGTAGAATCGAGTAAACAATCAGTAAATGTTACCTGTTATTCTGACACCTGCCACTGTTATTCTATGTTGGGAAAGTTTCTCCAAATAAATTGATTAGTTTCCCTATGGAAAGTTATGTCAAAGGCTAAGCTGGAAAAGGATATAGCAATACTGTAAAAGTTTGGTGTTTTTCAAGTCACAGACAAGATATCCTGCAAGAACACATTATTTTAAATCACTCTTGAATTAATCTTTCCTTTTTCAAAGGGGTAGTAGTTCAATACCATCACCATAAACTTCATCATCATCAACTGTCATATTCATGATCAATAAAGGCATAAAATAGTATTTTTAAACGTGTGCTCTCATCAGCAAAGAAATAGCAACCTTGCCCTCTCTATTGACCACAGAGATAGGCTTCCTGCTCGACTCTTCCTCCAGTTTCCTACAGCTTCACAATCCGTAACACCAAATCAAGAATTTAATTTATGGAATGGATAGTCTGATTAACAGACACAAAGAAGATTTACCTTCATAAGAGACCTGGGGAACAATAAATTCCTAATGAATATTCCTGGATTTAAAAATTCTTTCATTGTACCTACCGCGTGAAAAATGGCCTAAACAAGTTCATAATTTCTGTTCATTTATCACATAGTTTTTTGCAATCCAGGTACTTTTTAAAATAAATGGACTGACTCTTCTCTCTAAAATTCAGAATTAGTGGTAGTCTGCTTAAACGTTTGACCTAAATTGCTGTGTTCAGCAGGTTTTTTGCTGGTTTTACACGTGAATTTCCCTTGGCAGAATCCAGTAGAGTAACATACATTATTGCACATTGCAGTCTATGCCTATAATTCCCTTTATCCTTCAGTACTGTAATACCTAAACCCTTCAATTTATTATAGCCCCTTCTTGAATTGCCATCTTTTGACCCTCACACTCACAGGTCTGTGGCTCTGGTCTAAGTGTATTATTATGTACCAGGGAAAGGAATTTTGCTTTATAAAGGTAAACTGTCTTGCTTCCACAAGGTATCAACGAGATATCTCATCCTTCCAAGAAGGAAAAGTTCATATATTATCACACCACATCCTACTCTAATGTACTGTTGTCCCTTTAGTCACCAGCCAAGAGGGTTTTGGTGGCTCCAGCTATCTTAAGGTCATGCATTTAGACAGTCAGCTACAGCATATATGGCTTGCATTTTTCTTTGCTTGCTTTTTTTTTCCTCAGTGGGAAGAGGGGGATCTGAATTAAGTTTCTTGATGCTGTGAAAATGGTCTGAGAATAGATATCGTCTAACAAGTCTCTACTCTTTCTGTTCCATCTTCTTTATTTCCTACCACTCTTTAGTTTGCTCTATTTTATTCCCACCCACACTAAACTGCTCTTTTTTTAAAAAAAAATAAACTTATTTATTTATCTTTGGCTGTGTTGAGTCTTTGTTGCTGTGCACAAGCTTTCTTTAGTTGTGGTGAGTGGGGGCTACTCTTCGTTGTGGTGCACGGGCTTTCATTGTCATGGCTTCTCATTGTGGAGCATGGGCTCTAGGTGCGCAGGCTTCAGTAGTTGTGGCACGTGGGCTCAGTAGTTGTGGCTTGCGGGCTCTAGATCGCAGGCTCAGTAGTTGTAGCGCACGGGCTTAGTTGCTCTGCGGCATGTGGGATCTTCCCAGGCCAGGGCTCGAACCCATGTCCCTTGCATTGGCAAGCAGATTCTTAACCACGGCGCCACCAGGGAAGCCCTAAACTGCTCTTTTTATGGTCAAATCCAGTGGCCATTTCTCTTTATCTTGCTGTGTCTCTCAGCAGCAGCAGCACTTAACATAGTTCTCTGTGGCATTCGCATGTCTTCTGTCTTGCTCCATCACTGCAAATCTATCAGGGTTTGTGGGATCATGCTCAATTAGTTCTCACAGATTTCTTCTCAGTGTCCTTTCACAGCTACTCCTTCTCTACCTGCCTTTTGAATACTGGAAAGTTGGGTCTTCTTATTTTGATACAGTGTTTACATTTCTAAGTGTCTCATTTAGTTTCAAAACTGGAAATACTCTCTGTATTCTGATGACTCTCAGATTTGAAGCAAGAGTCATGCATTTTCCCTTGAGCTCTGGATCTAGATTAAAATGGAGACTAACATGAGAATACACTTAAACATCTCAAATTTATGTCCCCTGATTTTCCATAGAAATATGTTTTCTACCTTTCCCCATCTCAGTGAATGAGTCCACATTCTGATCCATTTTTCACATCAAATTACAGTTATTCTTAATTCCTTTCTATATTGTAGAGCATGGAGGGTTAATTTTGACCAGGTTTCTGTAGGAAAATATTAGTGTTATGTTCTTCTATCTGCTTCAATATCCTTTATTCCCTTAGCTTTGGTCTCATTTTATTTATTATCCTACCAAGGAGGCTTCTGGATTCTTAATTTTTATTACATTTTTATATCGCATGTTTAATGTAGAGACCATGCATAGCAGACAAGGATATTCAAAAATGTGTCTAAAATATAATTGTTGAATGAAATAAAGCAAATTCCAGACTTACAACATCCCTCTTCTATGAACTCTTTTCATTTTAAAACCACTAAAATAATGGCTGTAATTTTTATTTACAAACAGCTGACAACTGACTCCATAGCATCAGGGACAACCATCCTATGAGGGTGAGGTCAAAGGTAATATAGGTAATATGACTGATTCAGTCTACACGTGGAATCAGGGGAAAACATCTTATCACAACACTTTCATTTTTTTTTTCTAAAATAAATTTAGAAATTTTTTTCTAAAATAAATTTAGAAATTTATTCACTCTTACGTAAGGAAATAAAATAATGATGCATAGAATGCCAGATATCTTTATAAACGAAGTAAGATATTGTGAGTCAACAGAATTCCTGGGTGAAAGTGAGTGAGCTGGTCTCTAAGTCAAAATTTTCACTCTACACACAATTTTGAACTTAAAAAAAAAAGATAAAAAGGCTTGAAAAGCAGAAGTTTTGTATAATTGAATGCTTGAGAAGAAAACCTTTTGACTATCTAAAATCGCATACCTCTAGGTCAAGAATGAATTCTGGCCAAGACAATGTCTGCCTTTTTAGAGGTTAGCAAGACCAGTGGGTAAAGCGAAGGAAGTGTTCTTGACAAACTTCTCATGATTCTGGAAGAGACCCTGTTGTAACCTTTGAGGATAGGGGTCAGTTATAAGTGCCAGTATAAAACAAAGAGTTAACTATAACAGTTCACCAAAATATTTGTTCAGGAAAGCTATTGTCTGTAGTAAATGAAATGTCTGGTTATAAGGCAGCCATGAAAAGATGTTTCTTCCTCTCTTCTTCTTTCTTCTCCTCCAACTCCATCAGAGATCCCACGCTCTTCCCTTTTCCTCTGTACTGAGAAGTACGAGAAGATGATAAAAAGAGGAGAAAGTACTCCATTCTCCAGGATATGTCATCAGAAGACTTTTGATGCATTTTAATATTCAAAAGAAAATGGCATCTTGGAGGCAGATGCACTTACATTGAATGAAGTTACTTAAACTAGGATTTGACAACTTAATTCTGGGAAGGGCCAGATAGTAAATATTTTAGGTTGTATGTGCCATATGGTTTCTGTTACAACTATGCAACTCTGCCATCATAGGGTGAAAGCATTCATAGACTAAATGTAAACAAATGGGCATGGCCATATTCCAATAAAACTTTATTACAGAAACAGGTGAAGGGCCAGATTTGGCCTGCAAGCCTTTTATTGCTGATCACTGTCTTCAGCTATTGACTAATGTAAGGGTATCTTTACTAAAAAAGTGGACAAATATTTAGCACAAAGTTTACAAGACCCATAGTTTCCAGACCCTCACTCAAGGTGTTTGGTTCATATTAAAAAAAAAAAAAAAAAACAGAAACAAACATTTCTAATATTCTTTTAGTTTTCAGTTTGAAATTAAAATATAAGAATTTTTATGAAAACAAAATAACGTGTTATTTACATAAATTGGGGAATAATGAATAGACTTCCAAGATCTGAACCCCAATTTTTAGAGCTACATTGAAAGGAGATAAAAAGAGTACTTACATGGTCGTGTGCTATGATCTTCTTGGTACAAACTGAGCCATAAATCTGACATTTTTTCAGTCAATCTTCTGTTAAAACAGTAAAGCTTGTTCCTAAACTTGCTGAGAATTCTTGAGTCATGTATGAAATCTTAAAAGACTAAGGTAAATATATTTAGAGTCTAAGGTAGCTGAAGAATGGGGTACAATTGCAACCTTTACTAGTTTAGTTAGTATTCTTGTAATCATCTCCTTGCATATAATTGTCACCATATCCTAAAATATCTTTCACCAAAGAATCAGCTTTGTGGCTATTGTAGATTGGAAAGGGAAAGATTAGTATAAATCAGTCTCTTACTAGCAATGTTAAGACATCTGCAAAATTCTGATGCAAGTGTTAAGCATATAGTAACAAGCATGCAGTTTTAGAGAAACGTGGCCAAGGCTCTGTTTCAGAGGAATTGAAATAAGAATTTAATACATGCCATGGAACTGAGTCCCATCTTCAGAAGCTGCTTAGACTTTAATTAAAAAAAAAAAAGATTCATGAGGTAATGGATGTAATCAAGGAAGCCATGGCATCATTAGCAAACAGAGTATGGAGCTAGATTTTAAGCAAGAGAGTCAAACCATTGTAAGACTGTTGTATGTTGGATGAAGGATTTATGTAAACAGTTTCGGATGTTTTAGAATCTGAAAATTGGAGGATTTGAAAACTATCTTCCTTACAGATAGACCAAAAAAAAAAAAAAAAAAGCTCTTTGGCTTTAGAATTCAAAGCCACTTTTTACCTCTGTGGGTTTATAAAATAAAACATCCATAAAGCTATAGATTCACTATTAAGAAAACATCCCGATGATTTACAAAGGTACCTTAAAGAGATTGTTTTGTTTTGTTTTATTTGAAAGTTCTGTTTTCCCACTGTGCACACATGAACATGGGTGGTCCCCTAAGGAAAACATGATCTTAAGAATGTAAAAACTAATTATAATCTCATTAGGGTTTAGAGAAAGAAAGGGAAAGCAGTCAAAAAATTTTTTTCAGTTAAGGTAGGGCAGCTTTTCATGTTCACCTGGAGCCTATAGAATTGCTTCAATTTGTCACCAAAGCCTAGCACCAATCCTCTTGCCAATTGTCTAAAACACACATATGCAACCCACACAGTCCTGGAGCAGCTGTGCATAGTTCTGAATCATGCACTGTGGCTTTAAAGTCCTTTGCTTCCTGCTTCCACAGCAACCTTAGGATAAAAAAGTATCTTTTTACCTACCACGATGTGCAGAATGCTTTCTCTCCAGTCCCTGCATTGCGGAAGGTGCATTTTCAGTGACATATAGCATACAATGTAAATGAGCTATGGAATAACAAATTTAAAAGCTTTTACAGAAACCTCTAATTACTATTTATGGCTCCCCGGTATGACCTAAACTGGCTACTATTCAAATAATTACAAGTTCCCCAAAGAGTATGGGGGTATGCATTATTGACTAACAGTAGACACAATGAGTAGTGTGATTTTTTATTAAGGGAAAGCCATAAAGGTAGTTTTTTTGTTTGTTTGTTTGTTTTAAATCTGTGATGCTCTTTCTGTGCATTGCCAGGCAGACAGTGAGAAAAAGGGCATTTTAAATAATGGTGGCATATTTCTCCCCTGCAACTGTTCTTCTCTGGTGAGGACTCCTCAACCCTTCCATTTTTCTTTAGAACATAATGTCAATATAACTAAAAATGTGAACAGATATGCCCACCTAGTCATACAGTAATTTAAGCAACATGAAATTTATAGTGCATTTGTAGTTATACAATTAATACATTTACTGTGATCTACCAATAAGCAAAGCACTATGCTATTGTCTTGTTAAAATCATTAAAATGGTCCTTGACTCCAAGGGTCATAGTACATAATTCTTTCTTTGTTATATAATACTATTTCCTAAAGTGACAAAATGGTATAAATTTATAATCCAACATTTACTTAGTATCTACTACGTGTTATCTATCGGTTAGACTCCAGAACTCAAAAATTAATGACCTGGCCTACAGATGCTCATGATTTACTGAAGGAGGACAGAGAAAGCTACACAAATAGCACTGCTAGATGGAAGAGAGGGGTAAATGATCTGATTTCCAATCAATATATTATGAGAGTAGGAGTTGGGAGACTAAGTCTGAGCGGAGCTGATGGAAAGACATCTGGGATAAGGTGGAATACGAACTTGCTTGAAAGAAAATGTAAGACTTAGCTTGGTATGAAAAACCTTTCTATGTAAAATAATGACTTGATTTGAAAAACAAACATACAAAATATTCAAAAGGATAGAACTGGCAGAACCAAAGTTTACGGAAGATGAAATCCATCACATTTATTGTTTAGACATCTGTTTGATGCGATGATCTAGAGGTAAAATTCAAAAGAAAAAGGTTAACTATTATTTTCATGATGCTTACAGTCTAGCTGGAGAGTGAGAGCATCTACTTTGCAGGATCAGATATGTTTATACATAGTTTGTTGTAATTACAAAAACTGTAATTTTGAAGTACAACAATTGTACCTAGTCTAACTCTTAGAGATTGTGCGAGTGTAAAGGACACACTTGGAATTGCTTGACAAATTCTAAAACTTTAAAGGAATGTCAATGTTCTGACATGGCTTAAGGGTGGCATAAGTACTTCTTCTCCCCAAATATCACACAATTGACTTCCTCACAAACCAAGAGCTACACTGGACAGACCAGACACTACTCTCCTTTGGGACTTGACCAGCAGTGACAAAATGCTGTCAATAATGGTGCTGCCTCTTTGGAAGGTGAGATGGCATCATGTTTCACCATGCTGTGGACCTTGTTTTTGAAGCTGGCAATCAAGAAGTCCAGAAAGAAAGTTGCTATCACTTACTGAGAGTGAGTGTCGATGCATGAGTCTTTGCATCTCAGGTTGGGAGCCCCAGCTCTGTCTGAACTTTGGATGAGCCTGCAAACACATCAGCAGTGGAAACCACAGTAGTTGCAACAGCCCTAATGGCTAAGAATCTCATGCTTGTGTAGATTCCTGGGTAAGACCTACTGCCATTTCTGACTTGAACCACACACAGACTTCTAGTGGTAGTTATAGTGTTCTCTGGTGCTGTGATGTGTCCCAATCTCGGTGAGTCCAGGCTGAGCAGAGCTAATTAGTAAACTCTCTGAAATGTGGGATTATAAGAGGGAGAATGAACCCGGGATACAAAAGAAGTAAAAATTGGCAGAGGGGAATTTGAGGTTACCTTTAATTGGTGATGTAAAAGCAGCACCTTTGTATTGCAGCCCAGGCTGGTTTTCCAAATATCTCTTTCACTCACCACCCATATTTTACTTTAAAAAAACACTAATTTTACCTTTTATATGAATCATAAAGTAATGACTATGTACCCTTTTGCTGTCACATTGTTCTGAGATGTGAATGAGCACTATATTTGATCTCTTAGACACTTCACATCATTTTCCATTACATCACATGTCTCAGACTCCTTAAGTATTTGGATTTTTTGTTTAATTGCTACCATATGGCTCTTCTCATATATAGATTTTCATATTTCTGTCTTTGGACAGATAGACCCAGTGTTGGTATCTCACCATTATATATATATATATACAGTGTTTCTGAAATCAGCAATTATAATGGCCATTGGCATTTACTGTAACTGACCTCTTCATTGACAGTTGTCACAGCCTAGGAAACAAGGTGGGGCATGAGAAGTGGACCATCCACTGATACTTGGAGCTCATTCAAAGCCCCAGGAGATTCTAAGTTCTTGGCAAATTATCAGAGTGTGTGCATTGTCATCTCTTCTTGATCTTTAGACAGAATTTATCCAAATTAATGCATTAGTGTCCAAAGATGATGAATAAAAATGCCAGTAAGATGGGCACATGTAACTCACTTACCCAATTTGTAATACTGGAAGCCTGGTGAATATTATTTCAAACTTCATCCAAATACCTTTACCCAAAGTTTAAAATGACTCAAATATTCATGTAAATGGAAATTCCAATTATTCCATTTAGATGTGTGCAGAGCGAAGGTCTCTAAGACCTAACAATCTTTCTGTTTGCGCATATTAAAAGATTCTGCATTTTTCCATTTTCCATAATGGTGTACACTTTTTTTTTTTTTTTTTTTTTTTTGTGGTATGCGGGCCTCTCACTGTCGTGGCTTCTCCCGTTGCGGAGCACAGGCTCCAGACGCGCAGGCTCAGCGGCCATGGCTCATGGGCCCAGCCGCTCTGCAGCATGTGGGATCTTCCCGGACCGGGGCACGAACCCATGTCTCCTGCATTGGCAGGCAGACTCTCAACCACTGCGCCACCAGGGAAGCCCTGGTGTACGTATTTTAAACACTAAAGGATTAAGAAGCTTAGAAAAATTGTCTAGGGCTGACCTGCATAGATAAATAAAAGTGTTAATCTGTGAGAAGAAAGTTTGAATTAGAAATTAGATAATTAGAAGTGAAGATATAACGGAACAAATAAGTAGATAAAGATGGAAGATTAGGTCTACCAACCAGCAGAGTCTTAATAAGTTTGCCATACTATCTCATTGATCAACTCGTTGCCTACAAATTGTGTATTTTAGTGGAAACAGTAGAAAGTCTATCAGTAATAAGGTGTAAAATAGAAAAGCAAACCAGTACTTTACTTGATACAGTTTAATGGGGTCAATGACCAGTGAACCATGATAGGGGAAACTACATTTTAAAATTAATGAAAGAACTGCATGCCCTTTAAATGACCCTAGTGTCTTTGTTTATAACTTTCATGGCTCTTTACACGCAAGCTCTTGCTCATGTTTCACACAGTTTTCATAATGAGCATTAATCTGCATTGCTTAATTGGCAGGCAGAGGAGGCAATCCCTACAGCAAAGCAGGATGGGAAACAATTCCTATTCCTTGCTGTGGCTCCTTTTGCATGAGGTCCTAGGAGCAAATTGGAGACTCTAATTTCTTTGGAATAGATAAAATAATATTTTAGCATCTTTTACTTCCAAATGCCGAATATGATTATTACATCTAGTAGGAGTGGGATATTCTTGGCTTTATCTAACTATATAGTTCAGGTTAAAAAGTATACCAAATTATTTAAAACACATTACCACTACTCTAAAAAGATCTCAGTCTCACTCACTGAAATATTTGTTTTCTTTTGACTCCTTTCAGTTTCATTTTTTGTTCCAAGCTACTTAGAGACCCTCATAGAGATCGCTTTTCTTTGTCACAGTGGGGTGACATTCAGCTTTTATTAATATCTCATTTCCAAAATCACTGATAAGTGCTTTTCCAAAAATATTTAAATGTTTCTCAAGGGTTGTGAGTGTTCTCTGGTTATACCAGAGAACAATACAAATAAAATTCCACGTCAATTTGAATGGATGCTATATTATTCTGTTTTCTGTGACTTGAATTGAATTACTGAAATGTTGATCCTAAAATAAGCATTAAAACAATTCGGTGTCACCTAGTTGATTTAATAGTGGTGAAAAGGTACTATCCCTGTCAGGATCTGGACTATCGTGTCGTAACCCCAGGTGACTTCTCTCATAAAGACAAACACAGATGGCACTCTGCCTGGTTCCTTGTACCTGATGGTAGAGCTGTAAAAATGAGACAATATCTGTGAAGTGTTTTGAGACCTCCAGGTAAAAAGAAATCTATAAGTGAAAGCCATCCTTGTTATTATAAGTGGAAATATAAAAGATACTGGGGAGGCAATTCTAGAATCCAGATCATTTTCCAAAACATAGCTGTGCCCTTTCCCTCCCACCACCCACAAGAAAACAGAAAACTCTCCTTTGAACCACCAAAGTGGGTGTAGGGAAAACTCCTTAAGCGTCTGTGCTTTGGATATTATATTACTACAGACATCAATAGATTTCTCCACTGGCTGCATATAAATGAACATTTACTTTGACAGATCATTCAATACGCTCCATGCTGTCCAGCCAACATACAGTATGGAATGAAATTAGAGAGCAGGCAATTTCTGTCTGCAGGAACATATAATTAGAATGTGTTTACCAAGTGTCCACCTGGGAGCTCCATTAAATTACTATGTAATTAAAAGACAGTTTGTTCTTTACTCAAGCTACTACTTTTCTCAAAGAATATGGAAGTTTCCTACAATAGTTAAAGGAATCCTGATATTTTATAGAGCAGTCCAGAACACTGATTGATAATCTCCAAGTAAATAGATGCACGGTTCTTTCATTAATCATCCATGGAGTGTCAATTAATTCCCATTTTATTTGTTTCACTATTTCAAATGAAAAAATACTTTGCTCTTGCTGGTGGCCAAACACTTAGAACTGGATAACATAGTAAATAGTTTATCACATTGATAAAATTGACGCAACACCCACTCCCTCCATGTTTTTAATTCAGTAGAAAGAATACAGTGCCCTTTTGGAAAACTTGTCCTGAAAATGCCAGTCTTGTAGTTTACGTTGGATTCTGTTCCACTTCAGAGATTCCAACTTCAGTGGTAAAATTATAATGGCAAATTGTCAGATTTGCTCTGTACTTAAATAAACAGATGGTAAGGAGATAACTGGTAGATAGTGACAAAAGAGCATTTCGTAATGAAATCTAGCCATAGTTTTCTAATGCTTTCTTCACATGTGGTTACTACAACTATAAGGCAGGGACTATAAAGATCTTGTTGACTGTGTTTCAAGGTGCTATGACTAAGGGCAGTGTATTTCAACTGATGCTTAAATATTCCAAATTTCAAGTATCCCTAGAAAATATTAAGGGGAAACAAATGGTTGCAGCAGAAATTTGCAATTCAAATAGTGCCGTTTTCTCTTTGTAGCAAACTCTTCTTCCATTAAAAAAAAAAAAAGGGAGGAAAAAACCCCTCATGCTGTGAATACCTACCGTACAGAGTAAGGTTGAAATAGGTGTTGTTTTATCATATCACTATCATTTTTCATATACTTTGGTCACTGTTTCTCAAGGTACAGTTTATGTTTTAAAACATTTTGCATTTAATCATAATTACCTGGACTTTTCTCATAATCTTTTTGCAATTCTGGCTATTAAGATCCTCTATGTAATGAAATATGTGTGTTAACATTTATTGGGTATTGTTGCTTTTTATCTTTTCTGCACTTACACTTGGGCCTTCAGTAAAGGAGTACAGGAGTATAGCACAGTGGGAAAAAAATGGGGATTTTTTTTTTTCCTCCAGACAAATTTTAAGATTCACATTGTTTATTTTTCCATCAAAGCATGTTGAAAATGTCACATATAGATATTGCTGCAGTAGCCCAAGTCAGCTGAACAAATGGTGAGTTCAGCCACCTAAAAGACATAGAGATGGATGCAAAAAGGGAGGAAATCATTGAGGGCAATTTTACAGTTCTGCAAAAGAGAACTATTGTGTATCCTGGAATTCTGCACGTGAGGTGGGATTTATTTTCCAGACATCTTCCTGGATTCATCCTGTGATGAAAAGTGATTTGTCAGGTGTAAAGAAACTTTGGCAGGGAAGAAAATAAGTGCTGTATGGAAGCTGAAAATAGAATTTTCCTTCTTGTTCCCCGTCCCTCTTCCCACTGTTCTATATTTATTGCCTCACAGGAGGCTTGGAAGGTAGAAAATGTATCAGCTTTTCTGGCTTCGGTTTCTTTTATAAACCAAAACCTTGCAGAAACACAGAGCCTTCAGAACCTCAGTAAGATGATGGGGAGAAACAGAGACTAAAAAGATCCTGCCATCTTGGCCAGGAAATAGGTTCCCTTAGCCTATGAAGTAGATAGAGGGAAGTAAGGAAAGGAAATATATTGATGTACTGAAGAAAAATGAGCCCTTTCTTTTTCTCACACAAAGTCCCTGAAAAATTTGTCCAGTGATATAAAGTAGGAAGGACCACAGAAAGCCTTCCAGAGAGTCCTAGGTCCCTGCTGACACAATAGCAGTAGAGGTAACCCCATTAGTCCAACATTGGTAGGGAAATGTCAGAGCTGGTAGACCTTAAGGTGCCATGAAGACAAGTATTGCCAATGAAGATACTATCAATCTGTGCTGACCAATGACTAGAAAAATACATTTCCCATTTGCCAATGCCTTAGCACTATGTAGCCTTCCCAGTAACTTGATGTAACTCGAAAATAATTCTGAGATACTATGGTTCAAGTTTCCTGAAATGGGGAAATTTCCCTCTTTTCTTTAATCCTAGTAGATGGAGGCTTGAGACTGAAATAATTTTGTTTCTGTAGAGCCCAATAAAATGGTTACTACATACGTGAGATTTGGGACAGCTGACTTTGAATTCAGTGGGCTCAGTTCTCAAATGATGCATTTTTGTTAGACTGGCTTCCCATGAAAGGAGAAGTCTGAAACAAGACACGTTTCAAGGCAGTTTGAGATGTTATCCCAGAAAGCCAGAGTGAGGGAGAAAGGAAATTAAGACAGAGAAGGAGGAAAATAACAATATAAAAGTGTGTGATTGTGGTTGCTGCTCTCAACAGTAAGGATTCGAAGCTTCTAGGATCTCTGAGCAGCATGGCAAAAGCCTCCCAGAATTGTGTCCTGGCTCTTATTTCCCACTGGTTGAGGGTGGCTTCTGAGAATAGTAACTCTCATGTGTCTGCATTACATTTTTACTTGGGCTGACTGGGATCCCACGGTGTGGGGGAACACCTGGAAGCAGAAAAGCGGACAAAGACACACAGCATGTGTTTAAGTTGGGGTGCTGTCAGCATGGGACTATCTACCACTGCTGAATCAGAAATCAGAGTTGGTCCAAGCAAGAAGGATAAAGGATAGGAAAAGCATCTGGTATAGTCCCTCCCGTGTATGATTCAGTTCCAATTTTGCCCAATCTTATGTCCATCTCTCACTGATTCCTGAAGATAGGGGCCAGGTAAAATCTCTATCAAAAGCTTAAATAAAGAAGAGTTAATAGAATGTGCTACCAGTCCTACTGCCGCAAATAGTGCCGAAACCATGTAAAGTCACCATTATCATCTTCCACCACTGATTCCATATTCCTGTACCTTTTGCTAGACCTTCAGCTATTCTCTATTTCTTGTCTTCTCAGGTTACTCAGCCCTCTTTCCTGAGGCATCTGAGCACGGGGTTCTCTTGCCCTTATGAGGCTGTAGTCCACACAGAGTACCAGCAAAAGTCCCCAACGAATCCCTTGATTTCTAGAGATAGTCTCTACCACTCCCTTTAGGGTAGCAGTAACCTTAGCCCTTATGATAATTAACATACTACAACAGCAGCATGCATAGTGCAAAGTGATCCGGGTGCAGTTGTAATCTTAGGTTTAGGGGAAATTTTACTATGTCCCCTGGTGGAAGCACTCCTCCCCACAATGGGGAACCAAGGTCTCTAATCTAAAAGCGTATGAGAAACACAGATTTTGCAAGTGGCTCATTAGGAGTGATAGTGAGAGACATTAATCCTTCTCCCACAACTTGGCTTCCAGACCAGTGCATTCTGGCTCTTTGAAACTCAGCATCATATATTGGCTATTGGTTTCCTGCATATAGTGCATTCTAGAAGACGGAAACTAAAACCTGCCGAATGTTATTCTTGAACCTCAGTGCAGCGCTTAATGGGCCACTCTAACATTCCAGTAGACTAATTCCATGTGATGCACCAAATAGTAAAATAAGAATGAGTTATGGGGTCATGCAACAATTGTTACTGCAAATTTGGCCAGTTGGTCTGAGGTAATGTATACCATAGTGTATCTTAGTATATCAGACATTCCATAAGTCCTCTAATGTTTCTATAGTAGGCACTTTGAGAAGGGAAACTTACAACTAGAATAGGTTTCAAATCTAATAAGGATCCATAGCTGCCCCCTACAGGGTGGAAGGGACCCAATGTCTTCAACTCGACAGAAGGTGCAAGCTAATTACCATTTTGATGTCACAGAGTTGAACTGTGTTGATGATATGCCTGGTGTTGGGCAGTTTCTATATCAGCTTTATTCAAAAGGGGTTGCTGTTGGAACCATGCATAGACTCCATCCAACATGGATATACCGTTTGTAAGCCTATTGTACAAGTAGAGGAGTGACAGAATATAGAATATTACATAAGTCATTCTGTTCACATGTTATTGAAAGCCTCCTTTGCTGTGGGTCCTCTCTGATGTTCACCAACATGATACACAAATATCCACATAGTTAGTACCCACCAACATAGGTTCGTGCATGTGCATCTACCCTAAAGCTTCTTAGATTTGCTTTTCCAATTTTTTCTAGTCCCCTGACCGGCCAGTCAAGATCTTTGCAATTTTTCACGAACCCACATAGATCCTTACTTCAGACCATTTCTCTCTCCGAAAAAGTAGACAAACGAGTGTATTTCTAGAAGTCCCCTGCACCACTGTCTTCTAAGGCTGCTCCTGAGACAAGCTGTAGAGTGGCAGAATAACATTTTCATCTTGCACTGACATAGCTGGACAAGGCATGTGCCCAGAGGCCTGAGTTTTTTCTTTTCATTCATCTGGTTTTACGGAATACCACACGGGGCCACAGTCATGACCATTGGTGCAACATAGGTAAGGGGCATGGGTATCTGGTCCAGGTGTTCATGAAACTGAGTTGTACTCTCTGGACCTGTTAGGGCACGATTCTGAATGTATCATTTCCATAATATCATCGTTTGCTGCTGACCAGCATGATGTCATCAATAAAGAGTTCAAGCATGACGTTCTGCTGCATATAAAGATTTAACCTTCCTGTGGCTACATTATGACAGAAATCAGGAGAGCTAACCGAGCCCTGGGCTGAGACAGTGAATGTGTATTGCCGTATTTCACATATAAAAGCAAACCGAATTGTATCCTTATGATTGATGGGGTTTGAAAAGAACACATTTTTCTTACAAATAGCTGCATACCAAGTTTGAGAGGCTGTGTTGACCTCTTCTAGGAAACAGTCATTATCTCTCAGAACAGTTACGACTGTGGATATCAGTTAGGCTGATAGTAATCATGAGTCACCCAAAACAATACAGTTGACCCTTGAACAACATGGGTTTGAACTGCCTGGGTCCACTTACGTGAGGAGTTTTTTTTCAATAAATACATGCTATGGTACTAAACAATCTGCAGTTGGTTGAATCCATGGATGCAGTACCCAGGATGAGTAGGGTCAACTGTAAAATTATATGCAGATTTTCAACTGTAAGGGGAGTCAGCTTCCCTAGCCTCCACGTAGTTCAAGGGTCAAAGGTACTCTGAGTTTTGCAGGAGTCAAACATTCTTTAAATTTTTGATGGTGGCATTAATCTCTAGAATGGCTTACGGGGTGATATAGTGCTTCAGGTTTCTCTTTTTGTCAGGATGGGGATAGTTTTAGGGGCTTACACTTGACCCTACCTACCGTAGTGGTTATTAATATATGGATCATGGAATCAATATGAGAAGCCTACCAGCTGCTAAGGAAACTAATTCTAATTATAGTCCCACCAATGTTGGACAGCATATTTAAAAATTGTTTGAAGGCACCGGAGAGTAATCAAAGCAGGAATAAATCTGAAGAATGTGATTCTCGCAAAAAGAGAAGTGTACTAGGTAAATTCCACTTACTTGACCTTCCCTCTGAGGGCACTCCTTAGTTCACCAGCGTGGAGAATAAAGTCCCAACAAAAAAGTAACAGTCTTAGCGGACAGGGAGGTGGAGCTGGAAACTGGGAGTGGCGGGAGTCCTAAAGAAGAGGAAATCAATAAGGAAGGGGAATTCAAAATATGCATGAAATTTCCTCCTAAATTGTCAGCTGACTATTGAATTGCACATGTGTAAGTCAAGGCTTCAAGAAACCCAGTGTAAGCAGCAACTGATGGAGTATGAAACTGAGTAGAGATTTAATTAGATGTCTTGGAGCTAAGGAAACAAAGCTTAATTCAAGTCCTGCCAAGTTAGAGGGGCTTGTAAACAGTTTAGGTTTTTTGTTAAGGCTCCCCAAAGGATACACCCTAGGAGTAAGGGCAAAACTAAAATCAATCGGGTCTCAACAAAGGATAAGAAAAAAAAACACTGTCTCTAATATTAAGTTGATCTGTTGGTACTCTATTTGCAAAAAAAAATCATCCTTCAGGGACTCTACAAACTTACATGACTCACATCCAATCAAAACTTCTGAAGCATGATTATTTTTTTAAAAGGATGAGTTTATAATGAGCTAAGAAAAACAACAGATACAAGTAACTTACACACGTTGTTCAGATATTAGAATTGAGATGGGATTTTTTTTTTTTTTTTTTTTTTTTTGCGGTTCGCGTGCCTCTCACTGTCGTGGCCCCTCCCGTTGTGGAGCACAGGCTCCGGACGCGCAGGCTCAGTGGCCACAGCTCATGGGCCTAGCTGCTCTGAGGCATGTGGGATCTTCCCGGACTGGGGCACGAACCCGTGTCCCCTGCATCGGCAGGACTCTCAACCACTGCGCCACGAGGGAAGCCCGTGATGGGATTTTAATTTTCTTTTTAATTTTATTGAATTATAGTTGATTTACAATGTTGTGTTAATTTCTGCTGTACAGCAAAGTGACTCAGTTATACATATATATATTCTTTTTCGTATTTTTTTCCATTATCGTTTATCACAGGAAATTGAATATAGTTCCCTGTGCTATACAGTAGGACCTTGTTGTTTATCCCACACATAACAGTTTGCTTCTGCCAATCCCACACTCCCAGTACCTCCCTCCCCCAGCCCCCTCCCCCTTGGCAACCACAAGTCTGTACTCTATGTCTGTGAGAGACAGGATTTTAAAATAACCATTAAAGTGCTAAAATAGAGGAAAAGGTGGTCAAAATGGAAGGAAATGTGGTATTCCAATACAGAATTGGTACTTACAGAAGAGCTGTTTTTTATTTTATAATTTAAAATGCAATATACAAAATTAAAAATACAATGAATGAATATGAAAAGAATCTGGGCTCAGTAGAAGCCAGGATTAGTGAATTGAATGACAGGTCAATAGAATTTAAACAGAAGCACAGAGAGGAAGAAAATGGAAAGAAGAGAACAGTGTATAAAAGTCATATGAGACATAGTCAAATCTTCTAAGGTGTGTGTAATTGGAGTCCCAAAAAAAGAGGAGAGAGGGAATGAGGAAGAAGCAACCTTTGAAAAGATAATGATTGAGAATTCCCCCAGACTGATAAAAGATCTCAACCCACATATTTTGGAAGATCAGTGAAACCTAAACAGGAGAAATACAAAGGAAATCACACATAGACACCTTATAGTCAAATTGCTGAAATCAAAGTTAAAGAAAAATATCTTAAAGCAGCCAGAGAAAATATGTGCATCATCTTTAAAGAAGCAACAGTAAAACTGATGTCTGATGTTACAACAGAAACTATGAATCCAGAAAACAATAAAATGGCAGTTTTTTAAAGCACTGAAAAAAAAAAAAAGAATTTCAGTCTTGAACTCTATACCTAATGAAAACGTTCATCAACAATGAATGCAAAATGAAGACTTTTTGGGCTTCCCTGGTGGCGCAGTGGTTGAGAGTCCGCCCTCCGATGCAGGGGACACTGGTTCGTGCCCCGGTCCGGGAAGATACCACGTGCCGCGGCGTGGCTGGGCCCGTGAGCCATGGCCGCTGAGCCTGCGCGTCCGGAGCCTGTGCTCCGCAACGGGAGAGGCCACAACAGTGAGAGGCCTGCGTACCGAAAAGACTTTTTCAGAGAAACAAAAGCTGAGAGAATTTATTACCAGAAGAGTCATACTGCATGAATCCTAAAGGACGTTTTTTAGGCTGAAGAAAAGTAATTTCAGGTGGAAGCTTTGAATGACATGAAAGAAAAAAGGATTATAGAAAGGATAAATAAGAGGGTAAATATGAAAGAATACTAGCTGTGTAAAACAACCACTATTTTATATAACATGTAGAAGGGAACTTTGTGAGGCAAAAACACAGGAGAGATTACATAGGGTTAAACTTTTTAAAGTTTCTTGTATTATTCTAGATGTGAATATACTAACTTAAGTTAGATAGTAATAAGACAAGTATGCGTGACTAGGATATCCACTAAAATAACAATACCGAGGTGCACTAAACTAATAAGACACTTATTCAATTATAATTATTTTTCTGGGCATTAGGAGTACATTGTTGAGCAAGCTGAATCCCAGCCCCATTGAGAAGAGAGAGAGAATAATCTTAAAATATGAATATATAACATGCAGATGATGAGTGATACAGAGAAAGAAATTTTTAAAATTCCTACTATTTATGGACCATCTTGTAGATTTGGGCATTGAGCTAAGGGTTCAACATGCATAGCTGTCTTTTTCTCACAGCAATCTGATGAAGGAGATATCTCTATCTGTATTTTACATATGAATAAAATAAGGTTTATAGAAACTAAGGGATTTACTCAAGGCTACAAAACTAATAAATGGCATATGCAAGTTTATGACTTTTTCAAACATCATAGCAAAAGCATTTTTTCATTCTGTTATCTGTTCTCTTTAAACATTATTTTTAATTTCTACATAATATTTTTTTAATATACAAGGTACAAGCTATGCCAGATATAGCCTCAGTGTCCATTGGCAGATGAATGGATAAAGATGATGTGGTACATATATACAATGGAATATTACTCAGCCATAAAAAGGAACAAAACTGGTTCATTTGCAGAGATGTGGATGGACCTAGAGTCTGTCATACAGAGTGAAGTAAGCCAGAAAGAGAAAAACAAATATTGTATATTAAGGCATATATGTGGAATCTAGAAAAATGGTACAGATGAACCTAGTTCCAGGGCAGGAATAGTGACATAGACGTAGAAAATGGATGTGTGGACACAGGGGTGGAAGGGGAGGGTGGGATGAATTGGGAGATAAGGTTTGACATATATACACTACCATGTGTAAAATAGATAGTGAGAACCTGCTTTCTAGCACAGGGAGTTTAGCTCGGTGCTCTGTGATGACCTAGATTGGTGGGATGGGGGTGTGGGTGGGAGGTCCAAGAGGGAGGGGATATAACTATACATATAGCTAATTCACTTTGTTGTACAGCAGAAACTAACACAATATTGTAAAGCAATTATACTCCAATAAAGGTATAAAACCCCCAATATTTTAAAAAGTAATTCCTCTCTGTGGGTTATAGTATGTTGGTTCACAAAATGGTCCCCATACATGGAAGGCAAGGAGAGACTGAAGAAAGAGGCAGACCACTCCGGATTGCTTGCAGACTTAGCAAGCAAGGGAACTTAGGAGGCTTGTTCTGGGTGGCCACAAGATGAGTGGATCTCTCTACTTGTCCACCTTAATCTTAAAGTTTATGTAGAGGCCTTAGCTGGGTTCAGTCAGGTTTACCATCTAGGTGGTCTCCTTGACACCTTACTGTCTCGAGGCTACATCCTTGAAGCAGCTGTTAGTATGGGGATAGTGGGCAGGATGTACATTCCAAGGATGGGATAGGGTTGGGGGAGCCTCTGATTGCCAAGTCCAGCTCCTGGGTCAGCTGATGGTATTGTCCTCTCAGTGACCTCCTCCAACAGGCAACTTGTAGTGCTATTCCACATGTACCACCCTCCTTTTATTCAGCTCAAGGGACACGTGAATAATTCAGCCTGTGAGTAAAATCATGTGGTTCACTTCTGGTCAGAAGCAACTAAGGTATAAGTTTCTCATCTGATCTTTGCCTGCCACTATGCTACATTTGAGATGGCAGAATCACAAGATGAAGTGAGTCTGGATTTCTGATCAGTGGATGAAGTAGGACCCCTTGACCTGCATCTTCATGTGGGGAGAGGTACACTTCTGTGTGCAAAAGCCAATGTGCTATTTACTTTAGCCTAGAGTTACTTATCTGGACTGATGTACAGGTTATTTGGCTTGGGTCCATTTCTTTGGACTATTAAATATAATACCACATTGAAAATATTGTGTTTTAAATATATGTGGGATTATTTTCTTGAGGTAGATGGTAAGAAGTGGAATGAATGGTTCAAAGTTCTAAGACATTCCAAAGGGTTGTTTCCAACATAAGCCCATTGGGATTTTTGAGTGCCTTTTTGTTTGTTTGTTTTTTTTACTAGACTATCAGCATCATTAACCATTAAGACCAAAATTATATATTCATACACATGAAACAGGAAAGAACCTCATTGTTATTTTTGATTAATATTTATTTGATTATTGGTGAAGGTGAACTTGTGTTAGTTTCTGGTGTACAGCAAAGTGATTCAGTTTTATATATATATATAAATAAATATTTTATATATATATAAAATATAACTGAAAATATATATATTCTTTTTCATTAGAGGTTATTACAGATATTGAATATAGTTGCCTGTGCTATATACAGTAGGAACTCATTGTTTATCTTTTTATATATAGTAGTTTCTATCTGCTAACCCCAAACTCCTAATTTACTTCTCCGATCACTCTTTCCCCTTTAGTAACCATAAGTGTAAATAAGTCTATTTGTATCAAATTTTAGATTGCACTTATAAGTGATATGATATTTGTCTTTTTCTGACTTCAAGGTGAGCTCATTTTCATACATTTATTCTTTAATAATGTTATTGACTTATAACTGACCTAGAATAAACTATATATATTTAACTTACAAAATTTGATAAGTTTGTACATCTATATGTGGCAGTGCAACCACTGCCACGATCAAGATAATGAACATATTCACCACTTTCAGAACTTTCCTCATGCTCCTTTATAATCCCTCCCTTTGCTCATCCCAGTTTAAAAGATGTTGTTTCACTATCTTTGGCCTGCATTGTTTATGATGAGGCATGCTGTCATCCTTGTCTTTGTTCTTTATATATAATATGTCTTTTTCTCTGGCCATTTTTAAGCCTTTCTCTTTTTTTTTTTTTTTTTTGTGTTACGTGGGCCTCTCACTGTTGTGGCCTCTCCCATTGCAGAGCACAGGCTCTGGACGTGCAGGCTCAGCAGCCATGGCTCACAGGCCCAGCCACTCTGCAGCATGTGGGATCTTCCCAGACCGGGGCACGAACCCGTGTCCCCTGCTTCGGCAGGTGGACTCTCAACCACTGCGCCACCAGGGAAGCCCAAGACTTTCTCTTTATCACTGGATTTAAGAAATTTTATTATGATATGTCTTGGTGTAGTTTTCTTCATGTTTCTTATGTTTGGGGGTCATCAATCTTCCAGGATCTGTGGATTTATACTTTTCATCAAATTTGGCAATTTTTTGGATATTATTTCTCCAATCACATGTACATTAAGCCAGTTAAAATCATCTCACATTTTCATAGGCACTCTGTTCATTTTTGTAATCTTGTTTCTAATTCATTTTGGATAGTTCTTATTGCTGCGTCATCAGGTTCACCAGTCTTTTCCTCTGTAATGTATAATCTGCTTTAATCTTATCCAGCTGTTTTCCTCAGTAATTGTAGTTGACATTGCTGGAAGTTAGATTTGGTTCTTTTTTGTATCTTCCATGTCTATTATTAATTTTTTGAACATATATTGCAGTTATAATAACCATATTCATGTTTTTGTTTGCTAATTCAAATGTCTGTGCCAGATCTGGGCATGGTTTGTTGTGGTTATTTTATATAATTGACATATAGTATTAGTTTCAAGCATGCAACATAATGATCAATACTTGTATATATTGTGAACTGATCACCAAAATAAGTCTAGTTTACATCAGTTGCCATACAAAGTTATAGATTTTTTTTCTTGTGATAAGAACTTTTAAGATCTACTCTCTTAGCAACTTTCAAATGTTATTATTAACTATAGTCGCCATGCAGTACAGTATATCCCCATGATTTATTTATTGCATAACTGGAAGTTTTAACCTTTTTATCCCCT
This sequence comes from Phocoena phocoena, assembly GCF_963924675.1. Classification (NCBI taxonomy): domain Eukaryota; kingdom Metazoa; phylum Chordata; class Mammalia; order Artiodactyla; family Phocoenidae; genus Phocoena; species Phocoena phocoena. Next base: position 22,869,423 of record NC_089234.1, read on the forward strand.
TCACGCATTTTGTCCACCCCCTACCTTTTATCCTCTGCCTCTGGTAACCACCAGTCTGTTCTCTGTATCTATGAGCTTGTTTTTTCTATCTATGAGCTTGTTTTATTCCACAGATAAGTGAGATCATACAGTATTTGTCTTTCTCTGACTTATTTTACTTAGCATAATACCCTCAAGGTCCATCCAAGTTGTTGTAAATGACAAGATTTTCCTTTTTATGGCTAAATAATATTCCATCATGTATATATACCACATTTTTTCCCTGATCCATCCACTCATTCATTGATGGACACTTAGGTTGTTTCTGTATCTTGACTATGGTAAATAATGCTGCAGTACACATGGAGTACAGATATCTCTTTGAAATAATGATTTAGTTTACTTTGGATATATATGCAGAAGAGGAATTGATAGATTATATGGTACTTCTATTTTTTAATTTCTTGAGGAAATTCCATACTGCTTTCCATAATGGCTGTCCCAGTTTACATTCCCAACAGTAGTGCACTAGGGTTCCTTTTTCCTCATTGTTGCCAACAATTGTTATTTGCCTTTTGGGTAATAGCCATTCTAACAGGTGTGAGGTGATATGTCATTGTGGTTTGATTTGCATTTTCCTGATAATTAGTGATGCTGAAGACCTTTTTGTGTACCTGTTGGCCATCTGTATGTCTTCTCTGGAAAAATGTCTATTCAGATATTCTGCCATTTTTGTTTTTTTGCTATTGAGTCATATAAATTCTTCCTACATTTTGGATACTGACCCCTTACTGGATATCTGATGTGCAAATATGTTCTCCCATTCAGAAGATTTCCTTTTCATTTTGTTAATGGTTTTCTTTGCTGTGCAGAAGCTTTTTAGTTTGATGTAGTCCCACTATTTTGCTTTTGTTGACTTTGCTTTTGGTGTCAAATTCAAAAAGTCACTGATAAGACCAATGTCAAAGAGCTTACTGCTTATGTTTTCTTCTAGAAGTTTTATGGTTTCAGGTCTTACGTGCAAATCTTTAATCCATATTGAGTTATTTGTATATGGCACAAGACAGAGGTACACTTTAATTCTTTTGCATGTGGCTGTCCAGTTTTCACAATATTATTGAAGACTATCCTTTCCCCATTGTATAATTTTGGTTCTTTTGTTGTAAATTCATTGACCATTTATGCATGGGTTTATTCAGGGCTTTGTATTTCTGTTCCATTGATCTGTGTATCTGTTTTTATGGCAATACCATACCATTTTGATTACTATAGCTTTGCAACATAATTTGAAATCAGGGAGCATAATGGTTTCAGTTTTATTCTTCTTTCTAACCATTGCTTTGGTTGCTTGGAACCTTTTGTGGTTCCATGTAAATTTTAAAATTGTTCTATTTCTGTGAAAAATGCTATTGGAATTTTGATCGAGATGATATGAAATCTATTGTTTTGAATCACTTGATTGTTTTGAGTAGGGTGGACATTTTAACAATAGTAATTCTGCCTATCCATGAGCATGGAATATATCTTTCCATTTTTTTTTTTTTTTTTGTCTTCTTCAATTTCCTTCATCAATGTCTTACAATTTTCAGTGTACATGTCTTTTGCATCCTTGGTTAAATTTAATCCTAGGTATTTAATTGTTCTTGATGCAATTGTACATGGGAAGGTTTTCTTAATTTTTCTTTCTGATAGTTTATCATTAGAGTATAGAAACATAATTGTTTTTTGCATATCGAGCTTGTATTCTGCAGCTTTACTGAATTTACTAGTCCTACAGAGTTGCTTTTTTTTGTTTTTGATGGAGTCTTTAGGGTTTTCTGTATATAATACCATGTCATCTATAAATAGTGATAGCTTTACTTCTTTCTCCCCAATTCGGATGCATTTTTTAAAATTTTAGTTGCTTAATAGCTGTGGAAAGGACTTCTAATACTCTGTTGAATAAAAGTCGGGGAATGGGTATCGTTGTCTTGTTCCTGATCTTAGAGGAAAAGATTTCAGCTTTTCACCATATTATATTAGCTGTGGGCTATAAAATACGGCCTTTATTATGTTGAAATACATTCCCTCTATACCCACTTTTTGGAGAGTTTTTATCATAAAATGATGTTGCATTCAAATCTAATTTTAAAGTCAAGTATGGGAGAAATAACTATAGGGTGTATCTGAGCACTCATTTCTTCCACTGTGAGATGGAAGTTGGCATTACTTGTTACCTGTCCTCCATGAGCCTCCAATAAAATCAGAGGTCAAAATGCTTAGACTCTTATAAGTTCTTTCCAGTATATAGTCATGTGATAATTAGCTCAAGGTCTCTTTGGGTAAGTATTGACAGGATGTTTATTGTATTAACTTTCAGTGACATTTCAGGGTTCCAATCCACATTGGAAGTAGCCTCCCATTCAATTCTTGGGAACTGTGTCTGAAAACTAGGGAGGAAAATACTTTTAAGATTTCTGACACCAGCCTTCTTACAAGATCTTTCACTTTTCTGTTTATACAAGTCAAGCAGTACTCTTATCAGCTGCCTTACTATCTTATCAAGAAAATATTATTGCCACAGATCACCAGACAAAAAGGCAGCCTGGTTGCTGCTCTGTCCTTATTTTATATTAAAAAAGAAAAGTCCATCTTGCATCAGGTGGTTAAGTTTCACCACCTGGCCTCTTCTATGTCCACTGACACTAGGGAGCTCAGTTCCGTAGTAGCATCTCCTAATGCCAATCTTGGCCTACAGAGGATAGTCACCACTAAACCAGGGGTGGGGTTGAGGTGTGCTTCAGCCAATTTGGAGGGTTCCCAGAAATCTACTCAGGCATTTCTACTCTAATCACAAGTATTAGGGTCTCATATAAGGTCCCTGACTTTACCCTGGGCTATCTGTCAAGGTTGTTCATGCCATTCTTTGCTGCTCTGCTAACAGACTCTCAGCCTAATTTTTAGCAGGGCACTGGCTTCATTGAAGGGATTTTTAAAAATTATGTCAGGAAGATCTTCAAGTTTTTATGCCATGCTCTGCTAGTTGGCAGACCTGAGCCTGTCGTCTCTTTCCTCAAATCTTTTCAGAAATGTAACAAGAGACAGTCACCTCCCAGTCTTTATAATTAGCATTGCCCTATACCATTCAAGTGCCAGAACGATTGCCTAAGTTAATGCTTCCTCTCCTAATTGTATCTTATTTCAAAACATCACAGGTGATATTATTGGTGACTGTGATATTGCATCATATATCAGAAGTTATCATCACCCTGTTTACTGTCAGCAATAACTGATATCTGAGCAGTGAGAGATCCAGTTCCAGAATCCCATCCTAAAAATATATTTTCTAGGACCACTTCTGGAAAAAAACTGTTGAGGCCTTCCCAATGATAGAGCTTGATAGAAGGGAATTTGTGAAGGCAGTTTACTTGAAAGGTTATTCCATGAAATAAGAGTGATAGAATCGGTAAGAGAAAATAAAGAAGAAAAATTTAAATTAAGGGTGAGATTTAAGTTGTTGCTGAGGGCAACAGGGTCCCTGTGAGAACAGAATGCTTCCCTGTGTTAAATGTCCAACAAGCATAGCACCTTGCATGAGTTGAGAGTTGCTTTTGGGGGGCATTAACACTAATGCACTTTAGAGCTTTGCAAAAATATGTGAACGAAGCCAACACCTCCCTTTTAGGAAGTGTCCTGATGTTGAAAAAGAGAGATAAATGGGAGTCTTTCAATCTGTGTGAAACTCTATCACAGCTGGGGCTGAAACCAAAAATGTGCAGAAAACAAACTAATATGCTATGTACAGGATTCAGAGTGTGTCTTAACCAAGGTCCTCTTGAAAATATAGCTGGAAATAAAATTTACATATTAACAGTATGGTAGGAGGAGGGAGGGGATGGGTAGGGTCACATAATCCTAGCGCCTAGGAATAAAGAACTGAACATGACCTCAGTTTTACTAAACCCAGTGACTTCTAAGTCACATGGGATAACTTGGAGCAGACTGTATAAAACTAGCATTCGCTTGTTGAGGAGAGGTAGAAGGATTTTCTTCTGGCTCTCTCCTACCTCTTCTCTCATCAACATTTGCCATTTGCCCACAGAGCTTATCTTTAAAAAAAAATTTTTTTTTCATTTGTTAACAGTTTTATTGAGATGTAATTCACATACCATACAATTCACCCATTTAAAGTGTACAATTCAATTAATTTTTGGTATGTTACCTTATTGATTTTTAATTGTGGTAAAATGTTTATAACATAATTTTATTTTAATCATTTTGAGTGTACAATTTAGTGGCACTAACTACATTCACAGTATTGTGTGACAATTTCTACTATTTCTAAAACTTTTCATAACCTTGAACAGAAACTTTGTAACCATTAAGCAATAACTCCCTCATTTATCCCTCTTCCTCCCTCCTTCTAGCCCCCTCTAATCTACTTTCTGTCTCTATGAATTTGCCTATTCTAGATACCTCATATAAGTGGAATCGTACAATATCTGTTCTTTTGTGTCTACTTTATTTGACCTAGCATATGTTTTCAAAGTTCCTCTGTGTTGTAGCAGGTTATCAGTATTTCATTCCTTTCTAAGGCTGAATGATATTATATTGTATAGATATATTACATTTGTTTATCCATGTTCATTCATTCATTGAGGGACATTTGTGTTATTTCCACCTTTGGATATTGTGAATATGCTCCAGTTAACACTGGCATACAAGTATCTGAATCTCTGCTTTCAAACTTTTTGAGTTCGTTCTTATTTTTGAAAGATACAGAATTCTATGTTACTGATTGAATTTTTTCTTTCTATGCTTTAAAGATCTTATTTCATTTTCCTGAAGTCTTCAGAGTTTCTAATGAAAAGTCAGTCAGTTTTTACTGTTATCATGTATGTGATGTGTTGTTGTATTTGTCTGACTACTTTTAAGATTATTTTTCAAGCTTTATTGAAATTGAGATATAATTGACATATAACATTGTGTAAGTTTAAGACGTACAACATGATAATTCAATACAAGTGTATATTGTGACATGATTACCACTATATGGTTAGTTAGCACATTCATAACCTCACAAAATTACCATTTTTGTTGTTGTTTTGTGATGAGAATATTTAAAGCTGATTCAGCAACTTTAAAGTAGAGTTGACCCTTGAGTAACTCAGGTGTTCGGAGGGTAGATCTCCCATGCAGTTGAAAAATCTGTGTATAATTTAACAACTGGCCATCCTTACAGTTCTGCATCCAACCAACTGCAGATCATGTAGGAGTGTAGTACTTATTTGTTGAAAAGAAAACCCATGTACAAGTGGACTCACATAGTTCAAACCCATGTCCAAGGGTCAACTGTATACGATACAGGATTGTTAACTACAGTCACCACAGGGCTTTAATTTCTTGCCTTTCCAGGTGTGTCATCAGGCCTCTCTGGATATGTGTTGTGTGAACTGGATCTCATTTAATGGCATCGTGTTTTTCTGAAGCTAGAATTGGGCAGAACTGTAGCCTCTGTGAGTATTGTTCATTCAAGCTTCATTACTAAAGGTGCTTTGGCTTATACCACAATGCACATGATGAAACCCATACCAGAGTGGACTCTCAATTCAAGGGTCCAAACCAGCTGGAAGTGTTAGGTAACATGACAGTGGTGACTGGGGCTTCTTAATGTCCAGGTAGGGTCTAGGAGGTAAGTCATACCAGGTAAACATAGAGATAGATGCAAACAGAATGCTTCTACTGAGGTCTGTTGCATTGAAACAGTCAGTACACACAATGCATATATGTCATTCACAGACCATGAGTTATATTTAATTCACAATCAGATATCAGTTATATTCTTCTTTCAAGGAGCACATGCAAAAGAGTTAAAACACAGTAAGACTGGTGGTGTTTTATTACTATCTATTGAGCTTTTTTCTGGGTCTTTATGGCTCTTCACAAAAGGAAATATCTAAAATGACACCCTTTATAAGTGGATCTATATCAAGACTATTTGAGACATCCCTGGTCACTCAAGCTATGCTTTATTCAAACAAAACTTTTGTGAAAAGTTCTTTTTAAAGATATACACTTTCTTTAAAGAAATACACTCTATCTTCTTATTCAGGCCATGTCCTAGTCAAGGTCACAGTCATAAGATATAACTTATTGAAGAGTTGAACCATTTTCAAGTTGATGATTAGTAGGGTTTTTATTGTCCCCCTTTGTTTTTCTTTAAAGACTTTTTAGAGCAGTTTTCAGTTCACAACAAAATTGAGAGAAAGGTACAGTGATTTCCCACATACCCCCTGACCCCACACATGAATATACTCCCTTATTATCAAAATAACTCACCAAAATGGTATAATTTTTTCCAAGAGTGAACCTACATTGAGAAGTCAATCTCCCAAAGTTCATAGTTTATCTTAGGGTTCACTCTTGGTGTTTTATATCCTATGGGTTTGGACAAATGTGTTGTGACATATATCTATCATTATAATACCGCACAAAGTATTATCATCCCTCTAAAAATCCTGCGCACTCTGACAATTTATCTTTCTCACTCCCTGACCCCCAATCACTGATATTTCTGTTTTTAATTATACCAGACTCTTGATATCATTCAGGCATAACTGACAATTAAATTGATAAGATTTAAAGTGTACAACATGAGAATACACACACACACACACACACACACACACACACACAGTGAAAGAATTACCCCATCAAGCTAAACACCTCACACACTTACCTACAATATTGTTTCTTTGTTTAGTGAGAATATTTAAGTTCCACTCTATTAGCAAATTTATATTATACAGTACCGTGTTATGAACTGTGCTCACCATGTTATACATTAGATCCTCAGACTTATTTATCTTATACCTAAAAGTGTATATACCCTTTTACCAACCTCTCCCTGTTTCTCCTATCCCTAAACAACTACTCTTCTGTGATTTTATGAGTTCGATTTATTTATATATTTATTAGTTATTTTATTTTATTTATTTTCATTAAATTATAGTTGATGTACATTATGTTAGTTTCAGATGTACAACATAGTAATTCATTGTTTATATAGATTTAAAAATATTAACTATTGCCTATACTGTACAGTATGTCCTGTAGCTTGTTTATTTTATACATAGACATTTTTGTACCTTTTAAGCTGCTACCTCTATATTGCCCCTCCCTTCATCCCTCCCCCCATCTCCCTACTGGTAACCACTAGTTTGTTACGTTTCTGCTTGGTTATATTCATTCTTTTTCTTTTTTAGATTCTACATATAAGTGATAAAATACGGTATTTGTCTTTCTCTGACTTATTTCAGTAAGCACAATACCCTACAGGCCTATCCATGTTTTGGCAAAAGGCAAAATTTTATTCCTTTTTATGGATGACTAATATTCCGTTACCCATTATTGTGGGTGTGTGTGTGAGTGTATATTTGTATACTCTCTTTACGCATACATATGTTGATGGACACAGGTTGCTTTCATATCTTGGCTATTATAAATAATGCTACTATGAACATTGGTGTGCATATATCTTTTCAAATTAGTGTTTTTGTTTTCTTTCAATATTTATCCAGGAGCAAAATTGCTGGATCACATGGTAGTTCTATCTTCGGTTTTACGAGGAATCCCTGTACTGTTTTCCACAGTGGCTGCACAAATTTACATCCCCACCACCAGTGTACTAGGACTCTTTCATCCATATCCTTGCCAACATTTGGCTACTTGTGGTTGTTTTGACAGCAGCCATTTTGTTAGGTGAGAGGTCAAATTTCATTGTGGTTTTGAGTTGCATCTGCCTGATGATTTGCAATGTTCAGCATTTTCTCATATGCCTGTTGGCCATCTCTATGTCTTCTTTGGAAAACTATCTATTCAGGTTTTCTGCCCGTTTTTAAATTTCGGGTTTTTTTCTTTTGATATTGTTTTGTATGAGCTGTTTATATATGTTGGATACAAATGCCTTATGAGACAAATCACTTCAAATACTTTCTCCCATCAGGTTTTTTCATTTTATCAATGGCTTCCTTTGCTGTACAAAAGCTTTTACGTTTAAGTAGGTACCATTTGTTTATTTCTGCATTTGTTTCCTTTGCTTTAGGAGACAGATTAAAAAAATATTGCTAAGACTACTGCTTATATATTTAAAACAGATTACCAACAAGGTCCTACTGTATATCACAGGGAACTCTGCTCAACATTTTGTAATAACCTAAATGGGAAAAGAATTTGAAAAAGAATAGATACATGTATATACGTAAAACAAAATATTAATTTTCCAATCCATGAACATGGGATATCTTTCCATTTCTTTGTATCATTTTCAACATCCTTCATCAGCACTTTATAGTTTTCAGCATATAGGACTTTCACCACAAGTTTATTCCTAGGTATTTTATTCTTTTGGATGTGACTGTAAATGGAATTGTTTTCTTGATTTCTTTTTCCGATAATTCATTATTTGTGTATAGAAAAGCAACAGATTTCTGTATATGAATCTTGTATCCTGCAACTTAATTCCTTTATTAGTTCTAACAGTTTTTTTGGTGGAGACTTTAGCATTTTGTATATAAAGTATCATGTCTACCACAAATAGTGACTGATTTACTTATTCCCTTGCAATAGATATCTTTTATTTCTTTTTCTTGTCTGATTTCTGGGTCTAGGACTTCCAGTTTTATGTTAAATACAAGTGGCAAGAGTGGGCATCCTTGCCTTCCTTATTTTAGAGAAAAAGCTTTCAGCTTTTCATCATTCAATACGATATTAGCTGTGGTTTTGTCAAAAATGGTCTTTATTATGTTGAGATATAGTCCCTCTATATCAACTTTGATGATAATTATTATCATGAATCGTTTTCGAATTTTGTCAAATGACTGTTCTCATTCTACTGAGATTATAATGTGCATTTTATTTGTCACTTTGTTAATGTGGTGTGTCACATTGATTGATTTGTGGATATTGAACCATCCTTGTACCCCTGGAATAAGTCCCACATCATCATGGTGTATAATCTTTTTAATATATTGTTGTATTAGTTTTGCTAATATTTTGCTGAGGATTTTTGCATCTGTATTCATCAGAGATAGTGGCCTGTAATTTTCTTTTCTAGGTAGTGTCTTTGTCTCATTTGGGTATCAGGGTAATTGCAGCCTCATAGAATAAATTTTGGAGTGTCCCCTCCTCTCTTCAATTTTTTGTAACAGTTTGAGAAGAATAGTTGTTAGTTCTTCTTTATATGTTTCATAGAAATCCCATGTGAAGCCATCTGTCCTGGACTTTTTTTGCTGGGAGTTTTTTGATTACTGATTCAATTTCACTACTAAGGATCAGTCTGTTCAGATTATCTATTCCTTCCTGATTCAGTTTTGGAAGGTTGTGTGTTTCTAGGAATTTATCTATTTCTTCTAGGTTGTCCGTTTTGTTGGCATATAACTATTCATAGTATTCTCAGGATTTTTTGTATCTCTGTGATGTTAGTTGTAATTTTGCCTCTTTCATTTCTTATTTTGTTTATGTGGTTCCTCTCTATTTTTCTTAATGAGTCTGGCTAAAAGTTTCTCAATTCTGTTTATCTTTTCCAAAAAACAGCTCTTAGTTTTATTGATCTTTTCTATTTTTTTGATCCTACTTTATTTCCTCTCTGATCTTTATTATTTACATCCTTATGCCGACTTTGGATTTTTGTTTCTCTTTTCCTTATTCCTATAGATGGGAGTTTAGGTTGTTGATTTGAGATTGCTCTTGTTTCTTGAGGTAACTATAAACTTCCCTCTAAAACTGCTTTTGCTATGTCAATAGATTTTGGAAAGCTGTGTTTTTCTTTTCATTTGCCTCAAGGTATTGTCTGATTTCCTCTTTGATTTCTTCATTGACCCTTTTTTTTTTTTTTTTTGAGTAGCATGTTGTTTAGTCTCCACTTCTTTGTGTTTTTTCCACTTTTCTTAATGTAGTTGATTTCTAGTTTCATACTGTTGTGGTCAGAAAAATGCTTGCTATAATTTCTATCCTATTAAATTTCTTGAGACTTGTTTTGTGACCTAGCATGTGATCTATTCTGGAGACTGTTCTATCTGCACTTGAAAATAATGTGTATTCTTCTGTTTTTGAATGGCATGTACTGTAGACTAAATCCAGTGGATCTAATGTGTCATTTAAGACCACTGCTTCCTTATTGCTTTTTGTCTCTCTGGATGATTTGTCCAACGATGTAAGTGGGATGTTACAGTCCTCTACTCTTATTGTATTACTGTCAATTTCTCCCATTAAATACATTAATATTTACTTTATAAATGTAGGTTCTCCTATATTAGCTGCATATCTGTTAACAAGGGCAGTATCCTCTTTTTGAATTGATCCCTTTATCATTACATAATGCCCTCTTTTGTGTTTTGTTACATACTTTGTTTGAAAATCTACCTTGTCTGATGTGAGTATTGCTATGTCTGTTTTCTTTTTATTTCCATTTGCATGGTATATATTTTTCCATTCCCACACTTTCAGTGTGTGTGTCTCTTTGCCTCTCAAGTGAATCTCTCGTAGGCAGCATACAGATGAGTCTTATTTTTTATCGAATTGGCTACCCTATGTCTTTTGATTGGAGCATTTAGTCCACTGACATTTAAAGCGATTATTGATAGGTGGCTACTTACTGCTATTTTGTTACTTGCTTTCTGGTTGTTTTTGTACTTCTTTTCTCTCCTTTTTTTCTTCTTTAGTCTCTTCCCTTGTGATTTGACGATTTTCTTTGGTGGTATTCTTGTGTTCCTTTCTCTCTATTTTTCTGTGTATCTGTTATAGATTTGATTTGTGGTTACCATCTGGTTCATATATGTTGAACCTATAACTGTACATACTGTTTTTAAACTGGTATTCATTTAAGTGCAAACATTCTAAAATATCTGGTTTTTTTACTCCCTTCTCACACACTTTGTGTTTTTGATGATCTATTTTACATCTTCATTTCTATCTCTTTACTGTTTGTAGTTGTTATATCTTACAATTTTTCTCTTTTAATCTTTGTACTAGCTTAAGTGTTCGATTCATAGGCTTTACTATTTTTGCCTTCCCTAGTGAGAGTTTTTCTATCCTATAAAATGTTTTATTGCTGTAGCCTTTTCTTTTCCACTTAAAGAAGACACTCCAACACTTTCCATAAGGTCAGTTTAGTACTGATGAACTCTTTTACATTTTGCGTGTCTGAGAAGTTTTCTCTCTCCTTCAGTTCTGAATAATAACCTTGCTGTGTAGAGTATCCTAGGTTGTAGGGCTTTTTCCTTTCATCACTCTAAATATATCATGCCACTCCCTTCTGTCCTGCAAAGTCTCGGCATAAAAGTCAGCTGATTGCTTTATAGGCATTCCCTTATATGTTACTCTTTGTTTTTTTCATGGTGCCTTTAAAATTCTGTCTTTACCTTTAATTTTGCCATTTTAATTAGAAAATGTTTTGGTGTGTGGGTCTTTTTAGGCTCATCTTGTTCGGGACTCTCTGTACTTCCTGTATCAGGATATCTGTTTCCTTCTTCACCTTCAGGTGGTTTTCAGCCACAGTTTCATCAAATACAATATCTACCATTTTCTCTCACACTTCTCCTTCCTGGACCCCTATATTGCTAGTGTTAGTATGCTTGCTGTTGTCTCAAAGCTTCTTTAGACAATCCTCATTTTGAAAAAATTTGTTTTCCTTTTTCCATTCTGATTGGGTGATTTACATTATTCTATCTTCCAGAATGCTATGTGTTCTTCTATATCACTGAGTCTACTATGTATTCCTTCTAATGTACTTTTCATTTCAGTTTTTGTATTCTTCAGCTCTGTTTTTGTCTTATATTTTCTAGTTTCTTGTTAAAAGTCGCACTGTATTCATCTCTTTTCCCTCGTTCAGTTAGCCTTCTTAGTACTATTGCCTTGTACTCTTTATCTGGTAAATTATTTGTTTAGTTAGGCTTTTTCAGTTGTTTTTCTTATTCTTTTTTTCTTTTTTAAATATATGCCTCTGTCTTCTCATTCTGTTTAACTTTATCTCTCTGAAACTAGGTGAACCAGTTACCTGTCCTGATCTTGAAGGTGTGTCCTTGTGTGGGAGAATCCTTATGCAGTCTGTGTCTGCCCAATGGCTTTGGCAGGGGAGCTGAATCTAACCTAAGCACGAGTCATGTCTTTTCTCTGAGTGTGCTGGCAGCCACCCTGTTAGTGGGAGGTAAGGCTGAAGATGGAGGGGAGGTAGGGCCAGAGCTAGGTGTGAGCTCAAGTTTCTTCCATGCTCAGTGGCTATCAAAGCCCTATCAGAGGCAGGATTAGGTCCAGGTTGGCTTCATTCCCTTTAAGTGTGTGCACTCTCCTTAGCAATGTCACCTCTGCCATACTGGAGAGCAGTGCCAGAGCAAGAGGTGCTAGCAAAGTTGCTTGGTGTGAGCTGGGGTAGGCACTGGGGTATGCAGTTGTGAGAAAACAGCCAGAATCCAAGGCAGTTTTCAATCTGCTCCCTCCATGCTGTTCCCAGGAGTGAGCAAGCATGTCTGTATGCTCTTCATGAGTGGAGTCCCGGTTTCATACAGCCCTCCGGTGAGTCCCACTGTTTTTCACGACCAGCTAAGGAAACTCGTCTTTCTGGTGTGAGACCCCAGGTCTGGGGCACATAACCTATGGCTTTAACCCCTCACTACCCAGGGAGGATCCAGGAGCCCATAATATTCTCCTCCTCTTCTGTGTCCCCTGCTAGGGCTATAGGTCCTGACCCAATTGCTTTTTCTTCTTCCTACCCAATTTTTTTGTGGGTCTTTCTATATAGCTTTGGCTGTAGAAGAACCTTTCTGCCAGTCTTCATATTGTTTTCAGTGAGAGTTGCCCCACATGTAGATGTATTTTTGATGTGTTCATGGGGGTGGTAGGGGGAGGTGAGCTCAGCATCTTCCTACTCTGCCATCTTGACCTCCCTCTTGACTTTTTGTTTTTTTATGTTCCATATATAAATGAAACCATGCAATACCATCTTCCTCTGTCTGATTTATTTTACTTAGCGTGATGCCCCTGCGGTTCACCCACGATGTTGCAAATGACAAGCTTTCCTTATTTCTTAAAGTTTAATAATACTTTATTGGGTATACGTACCATATTCTCTTCATCCTTTCATTCATCAGTGGATGCTTAGGTTGTCTTCAAACCTTGGCTATTGTGAATACTGCAATAAACATCAGAGTAGAGATATCTCTTTGAAATAATAATTTTGTTTCCTTGGGATATATATGCAGGAGTAGCACTGCTCGATTTATGGTAGTTGTATTTTAATTTCTTTAGAATCTTCCATACTATTTTTCCATAGTAGTTGTACCAGTTTACATTCTCAACAACAGTAAACAGGATTTCACTTTTCTCTATATCCTCCCTTGTTCTTTCTTCTCTTTTTGACAAGATATCCTTGTCTTTAACTTGACAATTTTATTGTAATGTCTCAGTGTGGGTCTCTTTGATTTTACCTTATTTGGTGCCTTTTAGGATTCCTGCATCTGGATGTCTGTTTCTTTCTCCACTTTAGGGAATTTATCAGCCATTATTTCTTTGGGTAAGCTTTCTGCCCCTTTCTCGCTTCTCCTTCTGTGACCCTCTGCAACGTGAATATTGGTCAGCTTGCTGGTTTGCAACTCCGTTAAGTAAATATCAAAGAACAATTGCTGGATCATATGGTAAGAGTGCATTTTGTTTTGTAAAAACTGCCAAACTGTCTTTCAAAGTGACTATCATTTTGCGTTTCCACCACCAATGTATGAGTGTTCCTATTGTTTTGCATTCTTGCCAGTTTTTGGTGTTGTCAGTGTTTCAGATTTTGGCCATTCTAATAGATGTGTAGTGGTATCTCATTTATGTTTTAATTTATATTTTTCTGATGACATATGGTACGGAATATCTTTTTATATGCTTATTTGATGGCTTGTCTTCTAATCCACTTGATGGCTTGTCTCCTAATCCTCTTGAGTCTTTTACAGAGGAGAAAATTTTAATGAAGTCTGGCTTACCAATTATTTCTTTCATGGATAGTGTCTTTGTTGTATCTAAAAAGCATCACCATTTCCAAGGCATCTAGGTTTTCTCCTATGTTATCTTCTAGGGATTTTATAGTTTTTCAATTTACATTTACGTCTGTGATTCATTTTTTTAAAAATTACTACTCTTTATTTATTGGCTGTGTTTGGGCCTTCATTACCGCATGCAGGCTTTCTCCAGCTGCAGCAAGTGGGGCCTACTCTTCATTGCCGTGTGTGGGTTTATCATTGCGGTGGCTTCTCTTGTTGCAGAGCATGGGCTCTAGGCACATGGGCTTTCAGTAGTTGTGGCATGTGGGCCCTAGAGCAGGCTCAGTAGTTGCGACACATGGGCTTAGTTGCGCTGCAGCATGTGGGAACTTCCTGCACCAGGGCTCAAACCCGTGACCCCTACACCACCAGGGAAGTCCCTATGATTCATTTTGAGTTAACTTTTGTGATGGGTGTAAGGTCCGTGTCTAAATTCTTTTTTTTTGCATGTGAATATCCAGGTTGTTTCAGCATCATTTAAGAGACTGTATTTGCTCCATCTTAATATACTTTTGCTTCTTTGTCAAAGGTCAGTTAATCTATAAGGGTATATTTCTGGACTCTATATTCTGCTTCATTGATCTCTTTGTTCGTTCACTGATACCATACTGTGCTGATTACTGTAGAAGTCAGGTAGAGTCAGCCCTCCAACTTTGCTCTTTTCCTTTTATTCTTTGTTTTTAATATGTGGCAAGATGTACTGTATTTGAACTGAGAACTTTAGAAAACTTTACTTGTAATGACATTACAATTCCAGTATAGTTTACTTAATTTGAAGCATCCAGAAAGTCATGTTGAAATGTTTGTCAAGGTCCATTTAAGTAAAGAAGGGACTTGGTAGTGTACTCATGTGAGGAAACAAATCACACTGAGTGGGGGTTTTTATGCATGTCTAATCCTGTTTTGAACTTGACATTAGGTCTGTTTGCTATGCTCTGTGTTATAAAGAAACATATATGAATCCTGTCTGAAATTTTCTGGTGCAGTGAATATTTTAGACCTTAAGCTGGCCTCACAACAGTCTTGTGCTAATATGTTGCAAGTCAGATTTGGCCTGGCATTTAATCAGATTGTGTAATTTCAGGAATATGCATATGATCTTTATGACTGTTCTTTCTTCAAGATCTTCTTTGCTTTTTTCTCTTTTTTAACCACTAGAACAGTGATTCAATTTTTTTACCTAAATAAAAAGAAAGCAATTCTAGGCTGTAAACGAGCAAACAGACAGACATTCAAACCAGATGATTATAGATATTACCAACGTCGAGCTTTCTTATAGTTAGCTCGTAAGTTAATTAATGATTGAAGTATGAGTAGAATCATCCAGAAAACTAATACTGCTGCAATTTTGTTATTTGTATTAATTTACACAAAGGACTCAGCACTGTACCTGATGCGTGGAAATTAGATATTGTCCTGACTTTATCTCATTTACTCCTCACAATAACACTAATCAGTATTATCATTATCTCAATTTTAAAAATAACTGAGGCATGGAGCAGAAAGTTGACAAGTCACATAGCTAGTGATCCAGAGCTAAGATTCAAACCCAGACTCTCTAAGTAACACGTATACTCAGACTCTTAATCACTATGCGCCAGTGCCCCATGGTTATTACTAAAAAGCCAAATGCTTATTTTGTGATGATGGAAAGGAAGAGGTACTAGTTAATATATATTAAGTGTTTACCACATGCCAAAATTATAATGATAACTTTAATCTCAGAAGATATAAGCCATATTCAGTATTTTCTCTGTTAATACCATTCTTCTCCTAGTCAAATATAATGTGCATTATTATTCATATTATGTAGGGTTTTTTTTCTTCAGTTTAAGGCAGAGATATTTCTGATACAGCTTAAAATTTTTTTGACTATAATATCCTAAACCTGTTTATTTTGAACTGTTTAAAATATATAGAAACATATTTATAAAAAGTATAAAAGATAATCAAATAGCCACATGTGTACTCACCGTACAGATTAAAACACAGAATACTGTTGAAGTGCTGTGTCCCTTCCCGATCACATCCTTCCTCCCTTCCCCACAGGGATAACCGTTACTTTAAGCGTGTATTTATCATTCTCTTCCTTAAAGACATAATTATAAATTATAAGACATAGTTATAAAATGAGACAGTATCCCCATATAAAAGAATCTGTAGCTTTTCATAAATGCTGTTTGACTCTGTGTATTCTATTATGACTTCATTTTATCAGGCAACATTGTTGATACAATTTATTCTCACTGATGCAGGGTAGCAATAGTTCATTCATTCCCGAATCTGAATATATCCCAATTTATTATACATTTCCCCTTTCATTTGGTTTGTTTCCAAATTTTGCTGTCATGAGCAATGCTGTTACAAACGTTTGTTTGGTACACTGATTCTAGAGTTTCTCCAAAGGGTAAATGCCTGAAAGTGGAAATAATTGGTAAGATATGTGCATTTTCAACCTTACAAAATAATGATTTTATTATGTCTCCATCTATCATAGATAGATAGATAGATGTCTACATCATATGTATGTCTATCTGCATCATCTATCTCTAGAGAGAGACTTAGTAGAGAGACTTAGTAATTGACTCAACAGCTATGTAAAATTTGTGATGTATGGAATAATGACATAGATTCACTCAGGAAATATTAAAAATTGGGAGGAGAGGTGAAGAGGAATTTAAGGGTTATGTAAAGTTAAGAACCCTGATCACAAATGATCTGGCCATACAGTAATACAGACAATGCTTCAGTGTCAATAAATCTCGACAAGTAGGGACTTTCCATCGTTGTAAATTTCTAAATAGTGGAATCAAAACCAAAAAGAAATGCAGAAAAACTGAATACTTAAGTTCAGATGCAGTAGGGAAAGGCATATATTTAATTAAATTTTTATTACTCTAATTGGTCAAAGGTCTCCTGATAGTTTGCTTCACAATTCTTTTGTACAAATATGAGATCAGAGTGTGTATTTTCACTTGTATCAGCTTTTTGCACTTTATTACAAGCCTACATTATTAGATAGATATAATTTTGCTGCCTATAAAATTCTTCAGGGCTTCCCTGGTGGCACAGTGGTTAAGAATATGCCTACCAATGCAGGGGACATGGATTTGAGCCCTGGTCCGGGAAGATCCCACACGCCGCGGAGCAGCTGAGCCCGTGCTCAGCAATGAAGACCCAATGCAGCCAAAAATAAATTTAAAAAAAATTCTTCCTTATAGTCAATATTGGTTCCATCTCTTTTTTTTTTTTTTGGAGCCTTCCTCCATACAACCCTGGTCTCATCATCAGTGCCTTGTATTGTTTGTCCTGCAACAAAGAATGTTGCTCTGGGTACCATTCACGCCTGCCCTCCTCTGGCCATTAATCTTCCTCCCGATATTCTGTCGATCAGAATTTACCTTTGCTGGATCCCAGTCTAATTGAGGTTACTCACAGGAGGGATTATTGGGTGCTCCTGGCGTAAGTTATTTTTCATGTCTGCATTTGTGTCCTGTAACTGGAGAAAATGTCTCTCAAGTTTAAGAAACCAGGATTTTATGGTACTATGACAGGGTAGAGGTAAAGCCATTTCACTTTCTTCACATAACTGCAAAATAAGGATTAGTATCTTCACCTTACCTTTGGGTCCAGCCCTCCATGTGGGGTTTTATTTTTGAGCAGTAAATTGAACTATAGACAAAATGTGCATCATGAAAGGACTGATCACTAAGGTAAAGTTTTTATTTATTTTAACACCTGAGTCTAAATAACATTGCCAGAAAGGAGGAGCTGATGAAATGAGGGGCTTTTAATTCCTCAGGCCAAATTTAGGTGAAATCCCTACCTATCTATATTTTATTGAGGGGAAATGAACAGCCTATGCTTGATCCCCTTTTGAAGAACAGCCTTAAATTTTATTACTGTGGTTTTGATGAAACAATCACACAATAGGGGCCTGCTCAGTCTTTGCTTAGAGTGAATAGAAAGTACTAACATCTCAAGGTCCCCTTGAAATACATTTGTTCCTTTCTCAGTTTTTGCTCTTATTAAAAAGAATCTTTATGCAAAAAAACAAACAAGGTATCAAATTGCATACATTAAAAGTTTCTAGATCTGATCATTATAATAAATCCTGGAAACTTTTAAGTAGAAGAGAAAATGCAATTGTAAATATCCTCTTCCAGTAACATCTGAATGAGTGTTAAATTCAATTTGAATCCAGACACAAAGGTCTCTGAGTAACTGTACAGATGTTAAAGCTTCATTCTGCTACCATTTCTGGAACCTGTGGTTTTGCTTTATTGATCTGGCTTTCATGCCCCACAAAGCTCATAAATATTGTTCAGGCCAAACCTACTCGTTGCTGACCTTCCGATGACTTGGGTTTTATTTGTATGCATCAGCTGCTCTCCCGAACATGATACACACATATATATATACACAGACTATATATCCCTATTATAGAGCTTTCCTTTTTATAAATCATTTAGTTCCATTCTTTATCCTCTACATCCCATGATAACCTGTACTTACTTAAAACCAAGAGAACACACTACCTGAAATTATTGTGTGTTAGTGATCTGTTTAGTACTTGCAAGAGACTACTAGGTGAAAGGTGACATAGATGAAATTAGCTTCTCCCACTTATGCTAATAGCCAATGCCAATTAGTGACTGCCTGGAGGAACTTTGCCCTTAAGAAGGTAACATAGGGACGGCCCCAAGGTGTGTGTGTTGGGGGGGTAGAGTGGGGGATATTTGAAGTGTCATTGCTGTTCTCTCTTTGGAGATGCCACTAAGGTTAGGAACAGTACTGAAATTTTTAACTGTAGCGTAAAGAATAAAAGAGACCCCCCAAAGGACCTTTTTCAACTTCTTTGGGGTTCCTTTATCTACTTTTCCTCAAATGAGAGATTAATTTGAGTATATGTGTAATCTATTGGATACAAAAATTTCCTTCACTGATTCTGGAGTACTCTGCCAGACCTTGGTACTACCTTACCACAATGACTATAGTCACCAGTAATAATATTAGAGCTGTTGCTATCCGATGATATTTATTTGCAAGAACCAGATTATTAAATCCTTAAATCTCTTAGTAATGCCCAATCTCTCCTAAATATAATGACTTTTTAATCGAATAATTTTAGAATCAGATTTAATAAGTATCAGTGCCAAGTACTTGACCCCCTCTAATTTTTTGACATTAGAAACACATTTTTTTAAGATGACCAATAGGCAATCTGAAATTATACCTTTTTTCTCTCTGACAATGTTTCTTAAAGTATTGCCCTTGAACGCTGCATCGTATCATCTAGAGTGACTGCCAAAAACCCAGATTTCTGGACTGTATCCTAGACCCATTGAACCAGAAGAGCAGGGAGGGGGTAGGATGAAGGAATTTGCATTTTAACCCGCATTCTTCTATCATAATTATTTTAGTGATTGACAGTGGCAAAGCAGTTATCTGGAACAAATGAAAATTCACACTTTAGCTCCTTTTATTCTGAACATAAGGTGGTGCTAACTACTAGGTCATTTTAGGATCCTCCAGTGCTCTCAGTTCTGCCATTCCTTTTCTTGTATAATGTGGACCAGGATAATTCTGGTACGTTAGAAGTAAGTTGGGAATTGAAGCTCGTCTCGCAAGTCCTGACTCTATCATTTATCAGCTCAGTAAGTGCACAAGCCAGATACCGAGAGTTTCCAAATCTCAGCCACTCATCTGAAAAATGGGGTTAGTAAGAGTACCTTTCACTTTTGTTTCATGGGATTACTGATGTTGGGACTTTCTTGAGACCTTGGATGTGCTCTAGTGAGGAAAACATAGATTGAATATTTATTTTTCCCTAAGTTATTTTTCCTTAAAATCTTTGGTTTTTCTCTGAGCACTTTGCAAAGCTGTTAATTAATAAAGGTACTCCCATTTACAATAAAATAGCTCTACAGTGTCTCCTGTTGTTGAAGATGTAGTATATGCAATGACTTCCTAATTAGTCATAATATGGTTAACAGATGGTGAAATTTAAATTTGTAGGGGAACAATGTGTGTAAATCTGTATAGGTACCTGGAGCTACATCTGAACCTTTTAAGGATCTAAATATGTAAGCATCATTCTATTTGTGAATATGTCAGGGTGTTGTGATTCCAAGAAATGTAAGAAATATAGGGTTGAAATGTGAAACTTACAAAATATTTATGAGTTGATTCACTAACAAAGATAATGCTAATAGATTTTGATTCTTTCTCAACTGAGAACCAGAAACCATATTTAAGGATTTGAGACTACTCTTTGGATTACTTGCTGTCAGTCTCTTTCTGTGTGGGTATTAGTTCTTGTCGCTCATCACACTGAAGTAGGCTTTGGCGATGCTCAAGGGAAGTTATGCAGTTAAAAAATGTTGTAAGAGCTATCGATGTCTAAGGACAGGAATCTAGGGGTGACTAGTCAAAAAGATAGATCTTTTCTCACTTTTTAAAATCTTAAATATCTCATAACATGCATAGTTTCTGAAGGTTCACTAAATCATCTCAACATAGTTCAAAGAGTTTTACAACATCTATCACATTTGGTTTTGTGTCAGTGTTACTCAATTCATATTACTTTGCCTTATAAATAGCTGGACTACTCTAGTCAATGGAACAAATAGGACAATTTGTCACTTACCTCCTGATAGAAGATTCTGAAAGAGAAGTATCTTTCCATCTGGGTCTCACTAAAAGCTGTTCTTGGCTGCTGCCTAGACGACCCACAAGAGGATCTGGTATGCTGCAAGTTATTATTAGTAGGTTACTACTAACAAAGCTTGAAAATAATTTTCTTTAAAAAATTGCACAGCTTCAAGCTTTACTTATAACAAACAACCTTATTCTCACACGCAAGCTTCACGACATGCTTTCTTAAGGATAGGAAAGGATAGATTCTTACCTCACACAAATATTAGCCTTACCTTGTGCGTAGTTCTGAATCGAACATGTGAATATTACGTGGTGTGTGTCATAAAATGAAAAAAAGTTGCGACCTGCTTGCCTGTAAATTGTATTTTTGCCTCCCGAGAATGCGGAGGGAAGAGTAGTAGTTTAGTGACAAAATCTCTGTGTTCTTCCTTTCTTGGGAAACTGTATACGGTACCTTAAACATAAACAAGCATCAGGAGGCTTTTTAATATTTTCTTGGGGCTGTTTGGGTAAACCCTTTGAGCTTGCTATTTGTTTCCTCTGGGATACTTATACTTGTTCTAAAGGCTTCTAAAGTTAAGGTAACTTTTATAGATTTTAGGGGTCAAGTTAATTAAACAACAGTAACAAAAATGGTGATGCACCCAGGGACCAGCAACAAAGGCAAGCCATTACCGCCCTTGGTCCCGATGGAGGGAAAGGAAGGAGCTATACAACTGGAACCTTTAGAATGTGTTGAGCCATGAAACAGAGTTCATCCCATAGGACCTGTAATTACTGAGTGTATCTACCAATCAGTAAAGGAGCAGAGGAAGTAAACATCCCAATCTCAGTCTTCCAGTTCCTGACAGTTCCTCTCACTGGCAAACTCAGCCAAAAGAGAGAAAAGAAGCCCAAGTGACACCGTCCATAGCGGTCAGTATCCCAAAGCACAAGCCAGGCAAAGAAGGGCAGAGGGTGAGTCTGAGAGGAAAAGGGAGTGTAAACAACAAAAGGATTACCTTGTTAGATGTGAAGCAAAGTAAATTCCTCTTTCCTCCAGGTGACTTTGCCAACTCCTAATTTCTATGTACTGAAGGGAAAGAAGTGAGCAGAAACATCATGCTAGGGAAATCTGGAGCTAACATATCTATTTCCAAATAGTTCTGTGACATACTGTGATGACTCTTAGTAAGTTAGACTTTTACTTTGGATATTTTAGCTTTAATCAAAAGAGTCCAGGCTAAGCCAGCCTATGTTATTTCTGCATGAAAATCCAGATGGGAGTGGTGTTTTTCTTTGATGGCTGGTCGGCCTTTGTTGGGACTATGGAAGATAATTTGATGATCTCTCTACTTTATCTGCTTCTGACAAGTGTGATCTTCTATTTCAGTGTGTGTGTTATTATTTCTGTTCCTAGAAACAAAGGAAGAAAAATTATTAAGCCATTAAAAAACCTTCTGAATATTCATAACAATATGCCTGTGCATGGTTATTTAGGACAGGAAGTCAGTATGAGATAAGTTAAAAATGAATCATTTTTCTTCTTCAGTCAGTTTCAGGACAATTACTTATGGTTAATCTTCATTATTGCTAAATTATTTTTGTTTGGAGTCTCTCTACTAGCAAAGGTGCGTAGATTGTGGGGAGCCGTCCACATCAAAATTAGTGCTTGAACAAATAAAATGGTTTACTTGTTATATATTAATCATGGATTAATGTGGGATGGAAATAGAGTTGGCTTAGTAAGTGCTGGAGGTTTTCTTAATCAAAATGTGCTTGAGGAATGCTTTTTAAGTGAGAAATGTTTTTTAAGAGAAGGTAGATTAATGACAGATTTCCTAAAAGCGATGAAAGAATGATATGCCTAAATATAAGAGTTGATAATATTGAAGACTTAGCCAAGAGAAGTTACGCACAAAATTTTCCTGACTCCCACCGTATCTGTAATAGATTTTTGAAAAAAGTCTGACCAGTAAAATGTATTACAGAGTGTATAAAGTTTAAATAGTGTATAAAATTTAAATATATATTCCATGCAGATATAATTAGGAATACCCATGTATGGGCAAAGACAGTGAAGAAGACTTGGTGATACTAATTCACCAATTAAACCACTGATGTAATAACTATTTTATATATATATATATATATATATATATATGCATATATATGGCATTTATCAGGTTTAAAGTTTTTCCCCCAAATACTGTAGTTAATATGCAAACATATTTTATTATTAATATCATTGTATACCTCACTTTTCCCCACTACACTGTATCCCCTTGACTGCAATAATAAATCCCCAGCATATAGGATGAACTCTGGATGATAGGAAGTATTTTAAAATATTATAATGAATGTATAAGTGCTTTGAATATAAACATTTGTTAAAGTTGAATGAGTTTATGAAATATGATATGAATATATCAAGTTTCAGTTCGAAATAAAGGGAGGCATATATATCACACATGAATTTTTTCTTACACAGAACTTGCTAGTATTGGAGGCATTGATAACTCAAGAACATCCTCTCAAGGTATAGTTTCCCTTTGGAAAAATTAAAACTCGATAGACTTTAAAAACTTGGATTGTCACAGTTAAAATAGAATTATTTACTTACCTATGTCAGTCATTAATGTCAAAGCCCAAGACATCTTCTCTTATTCCACTCTGCTGTGTTTGAAGAGATGCTGTTTTGCCTCATAATCATAAGAGAGCTACGCTAGAGCTAGCTATCATACATATGTTTAAGGTAGGAGGATGGGAGAAAAGAGCAGTGCCAAATGCATCTATACCCTTAAATCAGGAGGAAAAAAGTTTTCCCAGAAATTTATGCATCAAATTTTTGCTTAGGTAACATTGACTGTAACTGGACAATTGGGTCTTGTGAGCATGCGTTAAATGAAGAGAGTCAGAAAATACTGGGAAAACTATAAAAGCTTAGTATGCTAGGTTAAGACAAGACTGACTTCTCTTTAGATTCTGGGTTTTTCATTACAGACACTCTTCGGTGTCTACCCAATAGCCATCCATGTCTCTCACTTCTTCCTTCCTAACAATCCTGAATTGATTCATAAGACCAGTTCTTAAGCAAAACGGAGTTACTGAGGATGATTCAGGTAAGGAATCAGTGTGATGCGATAGAATAAACCCTGGTTTAGATATCAAGATACCTAGATTTCGGTCCCAACTAGTTCAATAAGCAGCATATTAAAATCAGTCCTCATTATGCTTATTAAGCCATCTATAAAATTTAGAAGGTTAGAAAAGATTACTGGATTTCAAAGTACAGATGGTCCCCAACCTATGATGGTGTAAAAGCACTTCACATTCAGTAGAAACCATACTTCAAAATGTGAATTTATGTATCTTCCCAAGCTAGTGATATGTGGTATGATACTCTTTTGTGATGCTGAGCATTGGCAAGCAAGCTGCAGCTCCCAGTCGGCCAGGTGATACACTTACAGTTGTTACTGTACCCATACAACCATTCTGTTTTTCACTTTTAGCATTCAATAAGTTACATGAGATATTTAGCACTTTAAATAGTCTCTGTGTTAAATGATTTCGCCCAACTGTAGGCTCATGTAAATGTTCTGAGCATGTTTAAGGTAGGAAATGTTTAATTTCCCTGATGTTCAGTAGGTTAGGTTTTTCAAATGTGCTTTTGGCTTACAAAAATACAGTGGTGTATCAGGACGTTCCTCAAGGAAGATCTGTATGTTATTCAGATCGATCTGGAGTTTCCTGTGGAAATATGAGTAAGGGAGAAAAAGAAGGGCTAAGTCCCCCATTTATAAGATAAGAGAGGAAAGTCGAATTTCTTTGGTTCATTTGTTGAGATTCCATGAATGTTTCATTTGATAAAGTATTAAAAATATTTTAAAATATTAAAAGTATTAAAATATTTTAAAAACCACTGGGAAATAATGCTCTCGTAGACCGTTTCCATCTATGTTATGTTTAATAGACTAATAATCTTTTTTTTAATAAATTAGAAGAGAAACTAAAGTATCTCTCATCAAGTGTAAAGCCTTACCCTATTCTAATTATCCCAGGAGACAATATAAATGTATCACACATCATTTGGATATATGCGTGAGTAGATTCTGAGGAAAAACAATTCAAACTCTTATAATTGTGATTAAAATATAAATTAATTTCCATACCTAGAGGAAAGTAGGTAGATATCTACACACGTGATATCTATCTACAGCTGATATATATATATCAAGTATAGATGCACATATATGTACATACATACTTGAGCTAGATATACTTGGGATAAATATATACTTTATAGGTACACCTGACAGATATACTTACTTGATAGATCTATCTATATATATATGAAAGAACAGATAGGATTAGAATCTGTAAAATTAGGGAAAAAACTAATAGAACACAAAGGATAGAAATGGAGGAACTTAAGTTTGGGGCAAATGGGTAGAAAATTAAGATATAAATGCCTTTAAGCTTTGAAAAGAATATAGGTGCATCTTAAGCTTATGAACTGTTTGGACAGACAAGGTGTTTTTGACATACT
Source organism: Phocoena phocoena (assembly GCF_963924675.1). Taxonomy (NCBI): domain Eukaryota; kingdom Metazoa; phylum Chordata; class Mammalia; order Artiodactyla; family Phocoenidae; genus Phocoena; species Phocoena phocoena. Next base: position 22,894,644 of record NC_089234.1, read on the forward strand.
CTAAAATTACATTATTTCATAGTATATGCCATTAGTCACCAGCCTCTTCTAACAAAAATTCCTTGGTGTTACTGTTCTTCCCAAAAACATAGTAGTAAAGAGATCAGACTGACTGAAAGATACGCTTTCAAAATTTTTGTGAATCGAATATATTTAAATCTCTCATTCTGCACAATTCCCCATGCTAAGCACAGCAAAGCCTACAAAGAAATATGTGTTACAATGCCTACTGTGAGTGCTTAAAACCAAATTAGGAAGTTAAAATGTACTTCCATTTATTCTTCTATATTTTAACATATTGGCACACAATGTGAGACATTAAAAATTCAATGAATGTTAGCAATTATTACATTCTCACATCCATCATATAACAGCATAATTATCCCTGTTTTGCCGAAGAGACTGCTCAGTATTACCCAACAAATAAGCAGCGTCAGGGTTTACAGAGTCTCTTTATCTTCACTTATTGAGACGCTCATGCTCAGAACCATTGCACTATAATACATTTTAGATGATAAAGTTAATCTAAACCTTTTTTTTTTTTTCCTCAAGCCTCTTTTGCCTCAGCAGATGACATCGTCCCCTCCTAACAAACAAAGAAAACTGAGAGCTTGGATGAAAAACTCTGGGATCTGCGTTTTTTTGGTTTTTCTTCTTCTTCCCGGAGTTAGGGAAGAAGAAGAAGGAAACAAAGATGAGTACAGATGTAAATAAAAGCCTTGCCAAATAATTCTATCACCACTACTCTTGAGAATTCCTGGAGATCTTTTTCTCTCTCTCCCCCTCCTCCCATATACCTTCACTTCTCCCTCTGTTGTGACTAGTTTACCTCTGCATTAAAATGTGAACACGTACTCTATTTTCCCTAAATAAATGTAACATATCAAAACCACTATAATGTTAAAAGAACACAACCTTTTCCATTCTGGCCACCAGTTTTTCGTTCATGACTACATTCAGTAAAGAAGCACTAACCTTTTAAATTTTTAAATATTTTTTCCTCTTAAACCTCAGAGCATGGGCCTACTTCATCAGTCTATTAAGAATGGCCTTCTAAGAATACCAAAGACCTGTGAGCTGCCCAAACTAATGATGTTTGACACTGTTGATGATAATTATTTTCTTGAAATTGTTTTTTCACTTGAAAATGAATATTTTCTCTATCATCTTACTTTCTGGAATACATAGCATTCATCTCTCTACATTCCTCTTTGTTGTATTCTCAAATGTCCGTGCTCTCCTGCAGTCTGTCCCTCCCTTTCTTCTCTTCTTCTGGATGATTCTATGCATATCTCTATAATACAGTCTCTATAACAATGAATTGATATCATCGGTTCTTACCTTTCTCTTGAGCTCCAATCTCCAAATCAGTCCTCCATTCTGATAGTTTTTTTGAACCTGAAAATCAACATATCCCTTACAAATCTCATATTTTTTCCATCCAAATCCTCTTTGGTTTCGTCTTTGAACACTACTCATACTTTGCTTTTTTTCCCACCTTATGATCTAATCTCTGACCAAACCTGCAATATTACTAGTCCTGATATCTCCTTCTTGGTCCAACTTTTCAGGAAATATTTATATTTGAATTCTCCTTGAACTTCTCAAACTTTATATATAGACATAGCTATATCTCTGTTACAAAGCTCATTCCTATTCCTACTGCATTTCTATACATCCTCCATGAGCTAGGAGTGATATCACCAAGATGATGGCATAAGTCATTCCTGACTTTGCTCTGCTTTACAAGAATAACAACTAACTAACAAACCCTTTTAAACTCACATCCAAAAAAATAAAATACTTAGGAATAAACCTGGCCAAGGACATGAAAGACTTATATCCTGAGAACAATGAAACATTAATTAATGAAACTGAACTTGATTCAAAGACATGGAAGGATATTCCATGCTCTTAGATTGGAAGAATGAATATTGTTACTACCTGAAGCAATCTACAGATTTAATTCAATCCCTATCAAATTACCCATGACATTTTTCACAGAGCTAAACAAATAAAACTAAAATTCGTATGGAAACTTAAAAGACCCAGAATTGCCAAAGCAATCCTGAGGAAAAAGAAGAAAGCAGGAGGCATAACCCTCCCAGACTTCAGACAACACTACAAAGCTACAGTAATCAGAACAGCATGGTATTGGAACAAAAACAGACATACGGATCAATGGAACGGAATAAAGAGCCCAGAAATAAACCCACACACCTATGATCAATTAATCTTTGACAAAGGAGGGAAGAATATAGAATGGAGAAAAGACAGTCTCTTCAGCAAGTGGTGTTGGGAAAGTTGGACAGCCACATGTAAATCAATGAAGTTAGAACACTCCCTCACACCATAACAAAAACTCAAAATGGCTTAAAGTCTTAAACATAAGACATGACACCATAAAACTCCTAGAAGAGAACATAGATAAAACATTCTCTGATATAAATCATATCAATATTTTCTTAGGTCACCCTCCCAAGGCAATAGAAATAAAAGCAAAAATAAACAAATGGAACCTAATCAAACTTACAAGCCTTTGTATAACAAAAGAAACCATAAACAAAACAAAAAGACAACCTACGGACTGGGAGAAAATATTTGCAAATGATGCGATCGACAAGGGCTTAATTTCCAAAGTATACAAACAACTCATACAATTCAATAGCAAAAAACAACCCAATCAAAAAATGGGCAGAAGACCTTAATAGACATTTCTCCAAAGAAGACGTACAGATGGCCAACAGGCACATCAAAAGATGCTCAACATCACTAATTATTAGAGAAATGCAAATCAAAACCACAATGAGGTACCACCACAGGCCAGTCAGAATGACCATCATTAAAAGGTCTACAAATAACAAATGCTGGAAAGGGTGTGGAGAAGAAGGAACCCTCCTGCACTGTTTGTTGGTGGGAATGTAACTTGGTGCAGCCACCATGGAAAACAGTATGGACATTCCTCAGAAAGCTAAAAATAGTGTTGCCATATGATCCAGCAATCCCACTCCTGGGCATGTATTCAGAAAGAAACTATAATTCAAAAAGAAAAATGTACTCCTACGTTCATAGCAGCACTATTCACAATTGCCAAGGCATGGAAACAACCTAAATGTCCATCGACAGATGAATGGATAAAGAAGATGTGGTACATATATATAATGGAATATTACTCAGCTATAAAAAAGAATGAAATAATGCCATTTTCAGCAACATGGATGGACCTAGAGATGATCATATTAAGTGAAGTAAGTCAGAGAATGGCAAATACCATGTTATTACTTATATGTGCAATCTAAAATATGACACAAATGAAGCTAAACAGAAATAAACTCACAGACATAGAGAACAGACTTGTGGTTTCTGAGGGGGAGGGGGTGTGATGGCTTGGGAGTTTGGGGTTAGCGGATGCAAAATATTATATATAGAATTGATAAATAGCAAGGTCCTACTGTATAGCACAGGGAACTATATTTAACATCCTGTGATTCATATATATATATGAATCACTTTGCTGTACAGCAGAAATTAACACAACATTGTAAATCAACTATACTTCAATTTAAAAATAAATAACTAAGAAACAGCTAACAACTATTCATTAACAAGACACCACTGAGAGAATCCTCGAATATGGAGGCGAGGCTAAAGAACCCCCCTGCAACACAGAGACCAGGACAGACTACATCAGAAGAGTAAGAGGAGCTGCTACATGCTGACCACATTGTTCCTCCCCAAGGCTGGCGCAACACCATGCTGATAGATCTCCCCTGAGCTTATGATTCCTCCAGTGGGAAAGAGAACCCAGGGTGGACATACAGCACCTCTGCCAATATTGTGTGTCACTTCTTGGGAGCCCCCACTCTGGTCTCACCCCACAGCAATTGCAGGGAAATCTCTGAGGCTTTACTACTAGGAACCTCATTATGACTGAGAAACGGAGAGGAACCTGCAACAACCAGCACTCAAATCTCAGCAGACAGTTCCTACCTGCAATGAGCCAGTAAGTCCTGGCCAACAGCTTCGCTCATTTGCAGAACAAGGTCGGTTGCATAGTCAAACCAGGGACTCAGCAGGGTACAAGTCTGCCTACTTGGGGTCCTCAAACAAAGAGATGTGCTGGTCCTGAAGCCTGGTCTGCCCCCATCCAGGCAGGTAAGCTGAGTTATAACCCCAGCCTTTGCTGAGTGAAGCCACCAGCCCTGCTGGGCCAAAAAAAACGTGGACAAAATACATGGAAAACCGGGTAGCCCCAAAACACTTGAACAGAGAGTCTGGCAGCAGTGATGATAGTCTGTGGAGCAAAGCCAGTGGCTCTGTTTAACCAAGGAACTTAGGGCATGGGTTGGCTTTAGACCACAAATGAAGAACCTTGCTGGCCTTGGAGCTAGTTCTCCTACTGGCCCTGGACAGGGAAACTACTATGTAAACCTGCCCATTGCTGAATACATCTTTTAGCCTGCCCAACCAGGGAACCTAACCAGAGCACATAGGAAGCTGCATAGCCCATCCAACAGCCCTGCTTACAGTGGCACATGAACAGAGAGAATAGCCCATGACTCTCCCTGTCTGCAAAGCAGAATCATTTGCTCTATCTGGCCAAGGAGTCAGGGTTCCTCAAAACAAGCTGTGCAGACCCCAGGGCACTTCCTGCTACCCTGCCAGGGCAGAAAAAGTAATTCGTAACCCCACCTACTGCTGAGTTTAGTACATAGACCTGACTGTCTAATAAGCCTGACTAAACAGTCCAATCCAGGTGATTATGGAACCCTCGCTAGAGCAGGAAACCAACCCAGCAGTCTTGTTCATCTGTTTTCAACCAAGGGCCTCCTCCAACTCCTGAGCTTGGGTAGTGGCTTCACCCCAAAACAGACCCGATAGCAAGCTCTAACTACCTAAGGCATTACCAGCAGACATGTCTAGAAAACCAAACTGAGCTGACTGGTGAAGAACTGCCTCTGCTGAAGCAAGTCTGGAAGAGGAAACCACTTACTTAAATGTGCAGATACCAACATAAGGAATTAAGGGTCTCAAAAAAATCTGGTCAACGTGACATCACCAAAACAAACAAAAAAACCTAATAAAGCTTCAATAACCGACTCTAAAAAGTGGAGATCAGTGAACTGTCAGACAAGGAATTCAGAATAATTATCTTCTTAAAGCAGCTTAGTGAACTACAGGAGCACACAGATACCTAAATGAAATTATGAAAACAATGCACAGACAAAACAAGAAGGTCAACAAAGAAAAGATCAAACAACAACAAAAACCACATAGAAATCCTAGAGCTGAAACATATGATCACTCAACTTGAGAATTCAATAGAGACCTTCAAAAGCAGAATCAACCATGAAGAAGAAAGAATCAGTGAACCAGAAGGGAGCACATTTGAAAGTATCCAGTCAAAAAAGCAAAAATAAAAGAGAGAAAAAAACCTATGGGATATATGGGACACAATCAAATAAAAGATATGGACATGAATTCCAGGAAAATAGAAAGAAGAAGGGAAAAATGTATATTTAAGTAATAGTGGCTGAAAACTTCCTAAATATGGGAGAAAAAATGCACATCCAAATCCACAAGGCCCAAAGGAACCCCAAGAGGTTGAACCTAAATAGGGCTATACTGAAAGAGCTTATAATTAAATAGTCAAAAGCACAAGACAAAGAAGGAATTTTGAAAGCAGCCAGAGAAAAGAGAGAAATTGCATAGAAGGGAGCTGCCATGAGACTATCAATAGATTTCTCAACAGAAACATTTCATGCTGGAAAGAATGGGATGATATATTTAAAACACTGAAAGATAAAATTGTCAACCAAGCATTCCATACCCAGCTAAACTGTTCTGCAGAAATGAAGAAGAGATGAATACTGTCCCAAACAAACAAAAGCTGAGGGAGTTGACCACACCACTACAACAGCCTTACAAGAAGTGAAGGGAATTCTCCGATTGGAAATAAAAAGATGCTAATTAACATGATAAAAACACAGAAAGGTAGTGTAAAGCTCACTGATAAGTAAATATCGATATATTGTCAAATTCTGATTCTATTATATGGTAATGGTAGTATGTAATTCATTTACAACTCTAGTTTACAAATTAAAGAAACAAATGTAGTAAAATTTACCATAACAATAATTTGTTCTTAGTAACATAATATAAATGATATGTAAACATCAATAACCTGAAATGCGAGAGCAAGGAGAAGTAAAATTGTAAAGTTTAGGAATGCTGTTGAAGACATTATCAGTTTAAAATGGCGTGTTATAATTTCAAGATATTTTATGTAATCCTCATGGTAACCATAAGGGGAAAACCTGTAGTAACTAAAAGTAACTAAAACCTGTAGTAACTAAAAACTAAAACTAAAATGCCAACTCAAAGCATTCTGGTACCAAAAGGCATCAAAACACAATAAGAGGTAGTAGTATATGAAACAGTAAACAATGGATCTAAAAAACATCCAGAAAATAAACAAAATGGTAATAGTAAGTTCATAGCTGTCAATAATTAATGTAATTAAATTATCCAATCAAAAGCTATAGACTCTGAATATATTAAAACAAACAAACAAGATCCAAAAATACGTGATCCCCAAAGATTCACTTTAACTTTAAAGACACACATAGAGTGAACGAATGGGAAAAAGGTATTTCAATCAAATGGTATCCAAAAAAGCAGGGACATCTATATTTAGAGGATACAAATTAGACTTTCAGCTAAAAATAATAAAAAGAGAAAAAGAAGCTTATTATATATTGAGAAAAGATGTCGATCCTTCAAGAATATAAAACAGCTGTAAATATTTATGCATCCAATATCAGAACACTCCAATATATACAAAGCAAAAACAGAGGTAAAAGGATAAATACACAAAAATATAGTAATAGCTGGAGATTTTAATATCCCACTCCCAGTAATGGGTAGATCACAGAGACAGAAATCAATAAGAAAAGAGCATATTTGAAAAGCACTATGGACAAAATGAATCTAGGACACATATACAGAATATTCTATTCAACGACAGCAGAATACACATTCTTCTCTAGTGCATATGGAACATTTTTTAGGATACACCACATGTTAAGCCACAAAACAAGTCTTAACAAATTCAAGAAGACTGAAATCTTACCAAGTATCTTCTCTGACCACAATGGTATGAAAGTAGGAATCAACAATGGAAGGAAAATAAGAAAAAATTATGAATACATGGAAATGAAACAATACTTTCCTCAACGATCAACTAATCAGAGAAATTAATGGTGAAATAAAATTGTATCTTGAGACAAATGAAAATAGAAACACAACATATCAAAACTTATGGGATGCAGCAAAAGCATTTTTAAGAGGAATGTTCATAGAAATAAATGCTTACATTACCAAGAAAGATCTCAAACAACCTAACTCTATGCCTTAAAGAACTAGAGAAAGAACAAACTAGTGCAAAATAAAAGGAATGATAAATAACAGAGCAGAAATAGAGAATAGGAAAACAATTTTAAAAAGATTAACAAAACTAAGAGTTGGTCCTTTGAAAAGATAAACAAAATTCAGAGATTTTTACCTAGACAAATCAAGGGAAAAAGAGAGAGGACCCAAATTAACAAAACTTTTATAAATGAAAAGGAGACATTACATCTGATACTACAGAAATACAAAGGAACTTAAGAGGTTGTCCAGTTTGTATTCCAACAAACTGGACAACCTAGAAGAAATGGAAAAATTATTGGAAACAAACAATGTAACAAGACTGAATCAGGAAGAACTAAAAAAATCTGAACAGACCAACTATCAAAAAGTTGCCAACAAAGAAAAGCCCATGACCAGGTAGCTTCATAGGTGAATTATGCCAAATATTTAAAGAAATAATGCCAACCTTCTCAAACTCTTTTAAAAAACTTGACGAGGAGGGAACACTTCCAAACTCATTTTACAAGATCAGTATTACCCTGATACCACAGCCAGAAAAGGACACTACCAGAAAAAAACAACCCCTCACCCCCAGACTACAGGCCAATATCCCTGATGAATATAGATGCAAAAATTCTCAATAAAATACTAGTGAACTGAATTCAGCATCACATAAAAAATATTATTCACCATGACCAAGTGAGATTAACCCCTGGGAATTGAGGGTGGTTCAACATATGCAAATCAATCGATAAATCATATTAATAGCATAAAAGAAAAAAATATGATTATCTCAATACATGCAGAAACATCATTTGAGAAAATTTAACATCCACTTATAATAAAACGCTTAACAAATTAGGTATAGAGGGAACATACCTCAACACTATAAAGGCTATATATGACAAGCCCACAGCTACCATCATACTCAATGGTGCCAAGGTATAATGCTTTTCCTCTAAGATCAGGGCCAAGACAAAGGTGCCCACTCTCATCTTGCGTATTCAACACAGTACTTGAAATCTTAGAGCAATTAAGCAAGAAAAAGAAAGAAAATGCATCAAAATTGAAAAAGAAAAGAGAAAATGTCTCTAATTGTAGATTACATAATTTTTATATATAAAAACTCAGTCTCCCACCAAAAAAAAAAACGTTGTATCTAATCAATGACTTCAGTAAAGTTGCAGGATACAAAGTCAACATGCAAAAATTTGTAGTGTTCCTATATACTAACAATAAATTCCCTGAGAAAATAAAGACAATGATCCCATTTACTATAACATCTAAAACAATAAAATACTTTGGAATAAATTTAGCTAAGGTGAAAGATCTCTACAGTGAAAAATACAAGACACTGACAAAAGAAATTGAAGAAGGTGTTCTGTGTTCTTGGATTCGAAGAATCAAGATTGTGAAAATGTCCATTCTACCAAAAGCCATGTATGGATTCAATGCAATCCCTATCAAGATTTCAATGGCATGTTTATAGAAATAGAAAAAAAATCCTAAAGTTTATATGGAGCCACAAAAGACCCTGAACAGCTAAAGAAATTTGAGAAAGAACAACCAAGTGAGAGTTATCATGCTTCATAATTTCAAGCTTTATTATAAAGCTATACTAATCAAACAGTATGATTCTGGCATAAAAACAGACAAATAGACCAATGGAACACAATCAAGAGCCCAGAAATAAACCCAAGAATATAAGGTCAACTAATATTTGACAAGAGAACCAAGAATACTCAATGGAGAAATGACAGTCTCCTCAATAAATGGTGTGGGAAATTCTTTCACATGTAGAAGAATATCTTACACTATTTAGAAAAGTTAACTTGAAATGGATTAAAGACTTAAATGTAAGTCTGAAATCCATAAACTCCTAGGTGAAAACATAGGAAAAATCTCGTTGACATGGGTCTTGGCAAAGATATTTTTGGATATGGCACCTAAAGTTCAAGCAACAAAATAAAATGTAAACAAGTGGGAATACATCAAAACTAAAAAGCTTTTGCATAGCAAAAGAAATATTGAACAAAATGAAAAACTATGAAATGAGAAAAAATTATTTGCAAACCATATAGCTAACAGGTTAATATCCAAAATATATAAATAACTCTTACAACTCATTATAAGAAAAAAATAAAAATCCAATGCAAAAGTTGGCAACAAACTTGAATAGAGACCACCCCCAAAAGAGGATATACAAATGGCCAAAAGGTCCGTGAAAAGATGCTCAACATCACTATCATTAGGGAAATGCAAATCAAACCACAATGAGAGATCACCTCATACTTGTTAGAACAGCTTGCATCAAAAGACAAGAGATAATAAATGCTGGCAAGGCCGTGGAGAAAACCCTTTGTGTACTGTTAATGTGACTGTAGACTGGCACATCCACTAAGGAAAGCAGTATGGAGGTTCCTCAAAAAATTAAAAATAGAACAACCATATAATCCACTTCCGAAAATATATCCAAAGGAAATGAAAACACTATGTTGAAGAGATACCTGCACCCTCATGTTCATAGCAGCGTTATTTACAATAACCAAGACATAGAAACAACCTAAGTGTAGAGTGATGGAAGAATGGATAAAGAAGATGTGGCATATATATATATATATATATATATATATATATATATATATATATACACACACAGATAGATATATGTAATATTCACTTGTGTATATATACACAAGTGAATATTATTCAGCCATAAAAAGGAGGAAATCCTACCATTTGTGAAAACATGGGTGGACCTTGATGGCATTATGCTAAGCAAAATAAGTCTGACAGACAAAGACAAATACTATATGATCTTAATTATATGGAGATTTTTTTAAAAAAACTCAGAAAAAGAGATTCAATTTGTGGTTACCATTGGTGGGGCATGGGGAGAGGGGAAAGGTGGTGAAAATGTACAAACTCCCAGTTATAGGATTAAAAAAGTACTAGGGATGTAATGTACAACATGATTCCTATAGTTAACACTGCTACGTGGTATGTATGAAAGTTAAGAGAGTATATCCTAAGAGTCCTCACCACAAAGTAAATTTTTTTCTTTTTTGTGTGTGTCTGTATGAGATGATGGATGTGAACTACATTAATTGTGGTAACTGTTTTATAATATATGTAAGTGAATTCATTATACTGTACAACTTAAACTTATACAGCACTTAATAAAATAAACTTATATAATACTACATATCAATTATATCTCAATAAAACTAGAAAAAATAAGTGCCCTACCATATTCATTATCCCTCCAGCTTAAAATCTCTACTGTCTGGCACATATAAATGATCATTTAAAAAAAAGGAATAAACCAGCACATTTTAAAACTCCTTTCTGTTCCTTGCATTTCCATTTCCACATTCAATTTTCAAGTGCTTCAAAGTACCTTCACAACATCTTTTCACTTGGGGATATGTTTCTCCCTATATCCATTGTTAGATTCTCATTGTCTATATTGAAATAGCTTTCTACCTGATTTCATGGTCTTCAGTCTGTTTGCCTTTTATATGTCACTGATGAATTAATAAAACTGAAGCATAACACTGATCATGTCTTTCAAGAGGCTCAAATTTTTCTTTGATCACCATTTCTCTATGTCCTGAAACTAATACTCATTTCCATGTTTCTATTTCCATTAGCCTTATTCAACATATATTCGAATGAATAGATAATAGATAAAACTATTCCTTTTGTCTTCCTTTTGATTTTGTACTCAATTTTCATCATTTTCTGTTATCACATCTTAACTATAAATCTAAGTAAACTCTACTTTTCAAATCTCAGTTAAAATGCTTCATGAGGACTTCTGACAATATGGTGGAGTAGGAGGACCTGAGCTCACCTCCTCTCACGAAAACACAAAAATCATAACTAACTGCTAAACAACCATCAAAAAGAAAAAAAAAAAGACTGAATCTACCAGAAAAGATATTGTACTTCCAAAGACAAAGAAGAAGCCACAATGAGAGAGTAAGAGGGGTACATTCATGATACAATAAAATCCCATACTTGCCAGGTAGGTGACCCACAAACTGGAAAATATATCTCAAAAATTCTCCCACAGCAGTGACGGTTCTGAGCCCCATGTCAGCTGCCCCCCACCCCCCCCAGTCTGGGGATCTGGCATTGGGAGGAAGAGTCCCCAGAGCATTTGGCTTTGAAAGCTGGCAGGGTCTTATCTCGGGAACTCCAAAGGACTGGGGGAAACAGAAACTGCACTCCTGAAGGGTGCACACAAGGTCTCATGTGCACTGGCACCCAGAAGGAGAAGCACTGACTTCATAGGAACATGAGCCAGGCCTACCTCCTGGTCTTGGAGAGTCTCCTGTGGAGGCAGGGGGAGGCTGTGATTCACTGTGGGGACAAGGACAATCCTGGCAGAGTTACTGGGGAGTATTCATTCGCATGAGCCGCCTGGAGGCTGCCATTTTGACACCAAGACCTGGCCCTACCCAACAGCCCATAAGCTCCACTGCTGGGTTGCCTCAGACCAAACAACCAACAGGGAAGGAACATAGCCCCACCTATCAGCAGACAGGTTGCTTAAAGTGTCCTGAGTCCATAGCCTCCTCTAAACATACCCCTTCACAAGGCTCTTAGACCAGCCTCATCCACCAGGGGGCAGACACCAGAAGTAAGAGGAACTACAATCCTGCAGCCTTTGGACTGAAAACACAGAAAGTTAGACAAAATGAGGTGGCAGAGGAATATGTTAGACATAAAGGAACAAGATAAAACCCCAGAAGAACAACTAATTGAAGTGGAGATAGACAATCTACCTGAAAAAGAATCCATAGTAATGATAGTAAAGATGATACAAGATCTTGGAAAAAGAATAAAGGCAAAAAAGGAGAGAATACAAAAACTGTTCAACAAAGAGCTAGAAGATATAAAGAACAAACAGAGTTGAACAATACAATAACTGAAATGAAAAATACACTAGAAGGAATCAATAGCAGAATAAATGAGGCAGAAGAACAAATAAGTGAGCTGGGAGAGAGAAGAGTGGAAATCACTGCTGTGGAACAGAAAAAAGAGAAAGAATGAAAAGAAATGAGGACCGTTTAAGAGACCTCTGGGCAACATTAAACACAAAACATTCACATGATGAGGGTCTCAGATGGAAAAGAGAGAAAGGACCTGAGAAAATATTTGAAGAGATAATAGCTGAAAACTTCTCCGACATGGGAAAGGAAACAATTACCCAACTCAAGGAAGTGCAGAGAGTCCATTACAGGATAAACCCAAGGAGGAACACACTGAGACTTATATTAATCAAACTGACAAAAATTAAAGATAAAGATAAAATATTAAAAGCAGCAAGAGAAAAGCAACAGATAACATACAAGGGAATTCCTATGACGTTATCAGCTGATTTTTCAGCAGGAACTCTGCAGGTCAGAATGGAGTCGCACAATATATTTAAAGTGATGAAAGGGAAAAACCTACAACCAAGAGTACTCTAACCAGCAAAGCTCTCATTCAGATTTGATGAAGAAGTCAAAAGCTTTATAGACAGGCAAAAGCTAAGGGAATTCAGCATCACCAAACCAGCTTTACAACAAATGCTAAAGAAACTTCTCTAGGTGGAAAAGAGTAGGCCACAACTAGAAACAAGGAAATCATGAATGGGAAAGCTCACTGATAAAGGCAAACATACAGTAAAAGTAGGAAATCATTCAATACACAAATATGATATCATATCAAAACCAGCAATCAGGAGGAGAGTACAAATGCAGGATACTGGAAACGCATTTGAAATTAGCAGACCAGCAATTTAAAACAATCTTCTTTACATGTAGACTGCTACATCAAAACCTCATGGTACTATCCTAGGTGCTGAGGATGCAAAAATGAGTAAGAAACACACCTTGCACCCTTAAGAAGCTCAGTCTTTGCAGTGAGTCTCTCTCTAGTGGGTTTAAACAAATAAATTGTCTAGTCTAGTTATCTAGTTTTTTGCCAAAGGACCTGCTGAATATACAAGGTCCAGATAACAAGGAAGATGAGTCTCTCCTTTCCTATTTTCTCTTTAATCCAATCCAGGGGAAGAGTAGCCAGCTCAAGGAATGTGATGCTATTGTCTTATTGCATTTGAACCAGATGCTTTACTCACATTCTTCTTTTTTTTTTTTTTTAACATTTTATTGGAGTATAATTGTTTTACAATGTTGCATTAGTTTCTGACCCAACACAAAGCAGGTACCAGTAGATATACACACAAAAAGAAAAGAATCCAAATGCAACACTAAAGACAGTCATCAAATCACAAGAGAACAAAAGAGGAAGGGAAGAATAAAGACCTTAAAAAACTAATCCAAAAGAATTAACAAAATGGCAATAAAAACACACAAGTAAATGTAAATGGATTAAAAGCTCAAACCAAAAGACATAGACTGGCTGAATGGATACAAAAACAAGACCCATATATATGCTGTCTATGAGAGACACACTTCAGACTTAGGGACACATACAGACTGAAAGTGAGGAAATGGAAAAATATATTCTGTGCAAATGGAAATCAAAAGACAGCTGGAGTAGCAATACTCATATCAGACAAAATAGACTTTAAAATAAAGACTCTTAAAAGGGACAAGGAAGGACACGGCATAATGATCAAGGGATCAATCCAAGAAGAAGTTATAACAGTTGTATATATATACATCCTCAACATGGGAGGACCTCAATATATAAGGCAAAGGAGAAATTGACAGTAACACAACAACAGTGGGGGACTTTAACACCCCACTTACATCAATCAACAAATCATCTAGACAGAAAATCAGTAAGTAAACACAGGCCTTAAATGACACATTAGATCAGGTGGACTTAACTGATATTTATAGAACATTCCATCTGAAAGCAGCAGAATACACATTCTTTTCAAGTGCACATGGAACATTCTCCAGGATAGTTCACATGCTGGGCCATAAAGCAAGCCTTGGTAAATTTAAGAACATTGAAATAACATCATGCATCTTTTATGACCACACACTATGTGATTAGAAATCGACTACAAGAAAAAAACTGTAAGAGACACAAACATGTAGAGCCTAAACAGTATGCTATTAAACAATGAATCACTGAAGAAATCAAAGAGGAGATCAAAAAATACCTAGAGACAAATGACAACAAAAACATGACAATCCAAAACCTATGGGACATAGCAAAAACAGTTCTAAGAGGGCAGTTTAGAGCAATAGGATCTTACCTCAGGAAACAAGAAAAATTTCAAAAAAGCAACCTAAACTTACACCTAAAACAACTAGAGAAAGAAAAAAAAAGAAAATCCAAAGTTAGCAGAATGAAAGAAATCATTATGATCAGAACAGAAATAAATGAAATAGAGATGAAAAAAACAATAGAAAGATCAATAAAACTAAAAGCTGGCTCTTTGAAAAGATAAACAAAGCTGATAAACTTTTAACCAGACTCATCAAGGAAAAAATGGGAGAAGGCTCAAATCAATTAAATTAGAAATGAAAATGGAGAAGTTAAACTGACACCAGAGAAATACAAAGAATCATAAGAGACTATTATAAGCAACTATATGCCAATAAAATGGATAACCTAGAAGAAATGGACAAATTCTTAGAAAGGGACAATCTCCCAAAACTGATCCAGAAAGAAATAGAAAATATGAAGAGACCAATCACAAGCACTGAAATTGAAACTGTGATTTAAAACTCCCAACAAAAAAAAAAGTCAAGGACCGGATGGCTTCACAGGCAAATTCTATCAAACATTTAGAGAAGAGTTAACACCTTTCCTTCTGAAACTATTTCAAAAAATTGCAGAAGGAACACTCCCAAACTCATTCTATGAGGCCACCATCACCCTGATACCAAAACCAGGCAAGGGTCACACAAAAGAAAATTACAGGCCAATATCACTAATGAACATAGACTCAAAAATCCTCAACAAAATACTAGCAAACCAACTCCAACAGTGCATTAAAAGGATAATACACCATGAGCAAGTGGGATTTATCCCAAAGATGCAAGGAATTTTCAACATCTACAAATCAATCAGTGTGATATACCACATTAACCAATTGAAGAATAAAAAACATATGATCATCTCAATAGATGTAGAAAATTTTTTGACAAAATTCAATACCCATTGATGATAAAAACTCTCTTAAAGTGGACATAGAAGGAACATACCTCAACATAATAAAGGCCATATATAGCAAACCCACAGCTAATATCATATTCAATGGTGAAAAGCTGAAAGCATTTCCTCTAAGATCAGGAACAAGACAAGGATGTCCACTCCCACCACTGTTATTCAACATAGTTTTGGAAGTCCTAGCCACGGCAATAAGAGAAGAAAAAGAAATAAAACGAACCCAAATTGGAAAAGAAGAAGTAAAACTGTCACTGCTCGCAGATGACATGATACTATACATAGAAAATCCTAAAGATGCTATCAGAAAACTACTAGAGCTCGTCAATGAATTCAGTAAAGTTGCAGGATATAAAATTAATACCCAGAAATCATTTTGCATTTCTATACTCTAACAATGAAAGATAAGAAAGAGAAATTAAGGAAACAATCCCATTTACCATCACATCAAAAAGAATAAAATATCTAGGAATTAACCTACCTAAGGAGGCAAAAGACCTGTACTCTGAAAACTATAAGACATTGATGAAAGAAATCAAAGATGACACAAACAGATGGAAAGATATACTGTTTTTGGATTGGAAGAACCAATATTGTCAAAATGACTGTATTACCCAAGGTAATCTACAGATTCAGTGCAATCCCTCTCAAATTACCTGTGACATTTTTTGCAGATCTAGAACAAAAAAATCTTAATTTTGTATGAAAACACAAAAGACCCCAAATAGTCAAAGCAGTCTTGAGAAAGAAAAACGGAGCTCAAGGAATCAGTCTTCAAGACTTCAGACTATACTATGAAGTTACAATAATCTAAACAGTATGGTACTGGCACAAATATAGACTTATGGGTCAATGGAACAGGATAGACAGCCCAGAAATAAACCCATGCACCTATGGGAGGCAAGAATATACAATGGAAAAAAGACAGTCTCTTCAATAAGTGGTGTTGGGAAAACTGGTCAGCTACATGTAAAAGAATGAAACTAGAATATTCTCTAACACTGTACACAAAAATAAACTCAAAATAGATAAAAGACTTAAATGTAAAACAGGATACTATAACACTCTTACAGGAATACATAGCCAGAAGTCTCTGACATATCTTTTTGTATCCACCTCCTAGAGTAATGAAAATAAAAACAAAAATAAACAAATGGGATTGAACTAAACTTAAAAGCTTTTGCACAGAAAAGGAAACCATAAACAAAATGAAAAGACAACCCACAGAATGGGAGAAAATATTTGCAAATGATGTGACATACAAGGGATTAATCTCCAATATATATCAACAGCTCATGCATCTCTATGTCAAAAAAAACAAACAATGCAATAAAAAAATAGGCAGAAGATCTAAATAGACATTTCTCCAAAGAAGACATACAGATGTCCAACAGGCACGTGAAAAGGTGCTCAACATCACTAATCATTAGAGAAATGCAAATCAAAACTACAATGAGCTATCGCTTCACACCAGTCATAATGGCCATCATAAAGTCTACAAACAATAAATGCTGAAGAGGGTGTGGAGAAAAAGGAAGCCTCCTACATCGTCGGTGGGAATGTAAGTTGTTACAGCCACCATGGAGAACAGTATAGATGCTCCTTAAAAAACTAAAAATAGAACTACCATATGACCCAGCCATCCCACTTCTGGGCATATATCTCGAGAAAGCCATAATTTGAAGAGATACATGAACCCCAATGTTCATTGCAGCACTATTTACAATTGCCAAGACATGGAATCAATCCGAAAGTCCATTGACAGAGGAATGGATAAAGAAGATATGGTACATATATACAGTGGAATATTATTCAGCCATAAAAAAGAATGAAATAATGCCATTTGCAGCAACATGGATGGCACTAGAGATTATCATACTATGCGAAGTCAGAGAAAGACAAATATCTTATGATATCACTTATATGTGCAATCTAAAAAAATACAAATGAAGTTATTTACAAAACAGAAACAGACTCACAGACTTAGAAAAGAAACTTATGGTTACCAAAGCAGAAAGGTGGTGGCAGGCAGGATAAATTAGGAGGTTGGGATTAACATATACACTCTACTATATATAGAATAGATATTCAAAAAGAACCTACTGTATAGCACAGGGAATTCTACTCATACTCTGTAATAACCTATATGGGAAAAGGATCTGAAAAAGAATAAATATATGTATATGTATAACTAAATCACTTTGCTGATTTAGTTATTTAGTACACCTGAAACTAAAACAACTCTGTAAATCAACTATACACAACATAACAAACATTTAAAATAAACAAATAAATAAATGAAATGCTTCATGAACATTTTCCTGATCTATCTAGTCAGAGGCAACTCCTTTCTTGCCCCAAATTCAATAGCACTTTGAATTTGTGCCAACGTAACATGTATTATTGCTTATCCTTTCAATATTGATTTTATCTGTTTATTGAAACATTATTTATTGAGCACCTGCTTTGTCAGGCAATACTAGATTTCCAAGTGGCAAAACTGACTCAGAGTACGGCCACTTAAAGTTCATAAGCCAATGGGAGAAAGACATTACAATTGTCAAGAGTCCTGTGAAAAATAAATGCATAAGAACTAATGAAAAAACTGATCTCAATTTTGTTTTTTTATGGCTGAGAAATATTCCACTGTATATATGTGCCACATCTTCTTTATCCATTCATCTGTCGATGGACATTTAGGGTGCTTCCATGTCCTGGCTATTGTAGATAGTGCTGCAATGAATATTATTGTACATGTCTCTTTTTGAATTACGGTTTTCTCAGGGTATATGCCCAGTAGTGGGATTGCTGGGTCATATGGTAGTTCTATTTTTAGTTTTTTAAGGAACCTCCATATTGTTTTCCATAGTGGCTGTATCAATTTACATTCCCACCAACAGTGCAAGAGGGTTCCATTTTCCCCACACCCTCTCCAGAATTTATTGTTTGTAGATTTTTTTGATGATGGCCATTCTGGCTGGACCTAGAGTCTGTCATACAGTGTGAAGTCAGAAAGAGAAAAACAAATACTGTATGCTAACACATATATAAGGAATCTAAAAAACAAAAAAAGATTGTTCTGATGAACCTAGGGGCTGGACAGGAATAAAGATACGGACATAGAGAATGGACTTGATGACACGGGGTTGGGGTGGGGAAGAGGAAGCTGGGATGAAGTGAGATAGTATTGACATATATACATATACACTACCAAATGTAAAATATATAGCTAATGGGAAGCAGCTGCATAGCACAGGGAGATCAGCTTGGTGCTTTGTGACCACCTAGAGGGGTGGGATAGGGAGGGTGGGAGGGACGCTCAGGAGGGAGGGGATATGGGGATATATGCATAGATATAGCTGATTCACTTTGTTATACAGCAGAAACTTACACAACATTGTAAAGCAATTATACACCAACAAAGATGTAAAAAAAATAAAATTTACGAAAGTATTGATAACATGAAAAAAAATGATCTCAAAGATATGGCATTTGTATTAAGATAAGAAGAATTCATGAATACAAGTATTTTCCTTGATAAAATTTGAATTTATCAGGCAAGGACTTTATATGCTTCGTATTTTTATCTCCTATACCTATCAACTCTGCTTTTCACTTGGTAAATAAGAAATATTTGTTGAAGGAATACATCTAAATATTGCCCCAGTACCTATCACTCTATTTATTTATTTATTTTTGGCTGTGTCGGGTCTTAGTTGCAGCACGTGAGCTCCAGAGTGTGCGGGCTATCCTATCACTCTAAAGACTATAATTTTGGAGGTGCACTATGAGGATTGGCCCCAAATGAGTATGCTTGCCAGCCCATGCAAATAAGAGGCTCTGCCTACTATGACAAGAGCACCTGTTTCTAATTAACGTTGGCATATTCTTTGTAGTTGGTGGGGTTGATGGTGACCCACGCTGTGTTCTAGCAAATCATGTCTCATTAGCTGACACAACTGAGGTGGGATCCTATAATGTAGGTGTCACCTTCAATCATCATCCCAAAGGAATTTTTTCTTCAAGAAGCTAGAGAGGATGGTGTATCAGTGCCTAAGACACAAAATTCAGCATGTTCTTTTCAGTGAAGTGGAATGTCACAAAGCAGTATGTTCCTGCTGCTCCCTAAATGCCAGCCTTGATTTCACTGATCTCGCAGTGGTATTGTTTTCTCTCATATGAGGCACTTGATGCAGATATAATCACTCAAGTTCTTAAATGCCATTACTCGACATCGCTGCTGAGAAATGATTCATTCAAGATATTGCCTTCAAAAGCAGAAGACTTAGCCACCCAAGTGTCTAAATCCCAAAACAGAAACCAAATAGTTTTTCATTTCAAATGCATGCTTGTATCCATCAGCAGTGGCTGCCTGGAGTACACTTTGGAGAAGGGTTCTGAGTTTATACTAGGCTCAGCCAAAAATTAGGATCTTTAACTCTCTCCCAGCCTCAAAACCTTATCCCTCCCTTTCCCCCCTTAAGTTAGACCATTCTTCTCTTAACCTTCCATTTTTCTCAATATTTCATTCCAATATCTCAATCCTACCTTCAATTAATTCTAAACTCAAAATAGACCCTGACTAATGATGACTCCAACTGTTCTCTTACTTTCAACTGCCTTTTCACCTTATCCTTCTGTCACTCCTGTTCACCCCAAAGTCCCCAAAAGATACTCACTGACATAATCTGACTTAACTGAAGTCACCTATGCATAGCTTAATTAGGATGAGAGTAGAATTCCAATGACTCCCACAAAAGTTAAAAATGAAGTTTAAATCAATATGATAAGAAACATGTATAAAGTTTCTATAATAAATAAGGCAACATTCTATACTCTTCCTGAAAGATATATAAATAAAATTGTGCAAGTGTTCAGAAACCATAACTACTTGTTCACATCAAGAAAATCTTTCAGGAATTGGTATGTTTTCATACATACCAAGAGAGATGAGGCTGAAGTAGGGTTTCCTGAATTAGGAAACTTTTCTAGACCATTTGGATCTATACACCTGAACTATTCTTAATTCAGAGTACTGAGGACAAAGGATTAAATAGTTTGTATTTCTAATTAGCTATTGCCTTGGATTTAATGTGTGCTGTGATCTTACATACAGGGGTTGTCAGACTTTTCCACTTGGAGACGTGTGTGTGTGTGTGTGTGTGTGTGTGTGTGTGTGAGAGAGAGAGAGAGAGAGAGAGAGAGAGAGAAAGAGAGGGAGAGAGAGAGAGGGAGGGAGGGAGGGAGAGGGAGAGGAAGAGGGACAGAGGGGTGGGGGGGAGAGGGAGAGAGAGAGGTCCTGACCCAAGATAAATTTATTTAATCATATGCTGTTGGTTGCATCTGTTTGTTTTTAAGAAATTTGTTTTCAATAAGAGAGGGAGCTCTCATAATTTTCCAGTAGTTCCCCTTTAGACATTGGCTAATTATAACAGTCAATTTATTAGAACTTATGTGATATCATACAAATACCCTAGAACTGAATCAAGTTTTTTAAAAATACCATCTTAATGGTCTTGGATGAATCTTATAGTTTTATCATTCTTCATTTTATCTATTCATAGAATTTAATTTCATAAAGTTTTCAACTTAGAGGTAAATGAACATTTTACCTGTTTGGTATATTAAAGTTGTATTTTAAAGAGATACATTCATATGAAAAATCATTTTAACCTAGGATACAGTGATAAAAGAGTTTGTTTGGCTTATTTTTGAAAGGATGAAGACATATTCAGAAGTGAAATTATTTTGATGAGGACCCATGATCAGTAGTTATTCCATATTGTTAAATCTAGATATTAAATCTTACAGATCATGAAAATAACTAAAATAATGAAATGGAGTGGTATCAAAGAACCTACACGGGTTGACCCAAGGTTGTTCAGACAACTTGAAAATGTGACTCTTTAGTAAGAATAAAATAAGACTGAAAAGTTTCCAAGTTCTGCTGTACAAACAGCTCTATCCATGCCTCCTAATGACATTTGGTCATAATATTCTCCTCACTTAGGCTGCTAGATTCGAATTGCCATTTCATTGTCAGAACTCCCAAGATTCTGGATTTAGGAGATTGGAACACTTTACTTGCCATTCCTCAAAATGAATTTCGCCAGGTTTCAAGCATTATGCTGTTAAAGCATCTACTGGGCATGCTAAATAACAAACTTTACCTATTTCATCATTTCATAAGAGAGTTAAGAAGCACGATAGTATGTAAATACAAAAAGGTTGGACTTTCAGTATAAATGCTCAATAGAAGTACAAACAAGTATTAAGTGCTGCCTTGGATGGTTATCAATAATTCCTGCTCAACTTGAGTCTACGTCCATCATTTAAAAAAATAGATACTTCATTTATACAGCACTTAACACATATTGAAAGCTTCCACAACCTCCATTTTCTCAGCCTAAAGTTTTTGTCATGAATGGGGAAACTGGAGGAGGTTAATTGGCTTTTCACTGAAATGAAGGGTGAGTCAGTGACAGAGCCAGAAATAGACACCAAGGCTTCATCTCTTCTCATCCTGGTTCACATCATGAGAAAGAGCTTTCTGCTTATAAATACATTTAATGATGTGGTTCCTGGAACTGTTAATTAGGGTAGTCTTTAAAACCCACCTGGTTCCAGAGATGGAAATTTCCGAAGTTAAGCATGTTTGGATGAAATGTTTTGGAGCTTTGTGTCAATTTTGTGAGACTTGGGAACTTTGTGATATACTTAAGGCAACTTAAAAAGAAGAGAATAATAAAATTTGTGTATATTTTCCTCCACATGTGCTTACTAAATATGCTCAACCTTGTCCTGTGTGAGTTACAACAGTTGTGTTTATAACTTCTATATCAGGCAAGACCACACTGATTTTATTGGGAACACATATATGAAAGACATACACACGTAAAATGGAGAAAAACTGGTACAAAAGGGAATAGAATCAGGATTGTCCTCATCTGTCTTAGTGGCATATTTGACACAGAGTTAAGAGTTTCTATCATTGATGAGTTTATAGAAACAGTGAGCTTATAAACATCAGAGAAGAGTGGCTGTCAATAATAATAATGATAATAATACCACCTAGCTTTTCTTAAAATGCAAATATGAGGAAATGTTTTTGTTTTTTTCCAACTCTACTGGGTAGAACACACAGAACTAGTTTACTTAGAGAAAAGCAACTGGTCATATTTTTAAGCTTGTAGCCAGAGCAAAGAAGACCTTTGAAAATTATTGATTAAAGGTGGAAAATATTTAAATTGGAGAAGAAAAGATTCATGATAATATTAATATTTTATGAGATAGTTTGGAAAGGGCATTAGGCTCATCCCATCGGCACTAATGGAGAGAATCAAAAAAGGAATAGGTGGAAGCTATAATGGCACAAAGTTTAACTCCAAATGAAGATGAGATTTCTAACAGAGATGTGCAAAAATTGAATGGGCTCCAGACATTTCTGGGAGTGAACAAGCCTATGCATTAACACTGAGGGGACTCAAGCACTAGATGAATTGTTGATTTAATTGGAATTTAAGGTCCTTACAAGTACAGAGAGTCCATTATTCTTATTGACAAGATGTGTAGTGAAGCAGTCATTTCTATCGGGAATTCAGGACAAAGAAATGGAGAAACCACTGTGGAGAGACTGCAAGGACTGGAACTTAAATGGAAGTTAGAGTTTCCATAGATAGAAAGGAACATTGAGTCCATTTTAAAGATCAGCAAGAGATAAATGGGAAAAAAAGTAGCCTGTGCTTATGAGAAATTGTCAAAAGATCTCAGCCTTGATGGAGTTGAATATAGTACATATTCACATTGTTAATAAGATTTAAATATCAAGAATATTGTTTTAACTTGGTTTAACAAGTAATATGTTATAAAGGAAAAAGAATACAGACTTTGGGACCAGAAAGATTTAGATTCATATGCTAATTAAAAAATCTTCATCTCTAAAATAGTCAAATTCTCAGAAACCTAATTGTTACCAGGGGCTGAGGGGAGCTGTTGTTTAATGAGTATAGAGCTTCAGGTTTGTAAGGTGAAAAAGTTCTGTTCCACAACAATGTGAATATACATAACACTATTGAACTGTACATTTAAAATGGTTAAGATGGTAAATTTTATGATATGTGATTTTTAGCAATAATGAAAGAATACCAAAAAAAAAATCTCTAAAACCTGTATTTAAGCTCTTTGAAAACTCAGCTTTCTCTTCTGTAACAACTTTGCATCCTTGTTGGGAGTCTTAAGTGAGTTCTACTAAATGAAATGAACCTACTGTATAGCACAGGGAACTCTACTCAGTGCTCTGTGGTGACCTAATTGGGAAAAGAATCTAAAAAAGAGTGGAAACATGTATATGTATAACTGATTCACTTTGCCATACAGCAGAAACTAACACAACATTGTAAAGAAACTGTACTCCAATAAAAATAAAAAATAGATTCTCAAAAAAAACTTCAAAAATGAAGTCATTACTATATAGTTCATCCTATGAATGAAAATGTCAAAACTATTTTCACTGATCTCCATTTTTTTCCCTCTTTCTAACTTGTCATGAATTTTATCCAGGAAAACATAGGGAGTTACATGAAATTACCATTTTTGCGCATGATGGTAGTAAGCGTTAAAGTCAGTTTCTAAGGTAAAAAGTGCATAGAGTCAGAAGTTCCCTTGGATGACATTTTAATTTTGCAATACCTTTTCTCAGGAAATATACAATTATTTTTTACCCAAATTTTAACACATTGTTGTTATGTTGTTTAAATAGTACTCAAAACAGTTTGGCTTATGTGTAACAACCATGTTGCCTGGAAAATATAAACTTGATTTTCAAATGAAACATCACATTCAGCTCACACAGTGAGAGAACGAGGCAACCAGGACTGAGGCAACAGTAGACCAACATCTTCAATCACCTGCTTACTCCAAGTCGGTGGCTCTTAAACCCTTTGTGCATCAGCATCATCCGGAGGGCTAGTTAAAAGCCAGATTTCTGGGCCCCACCCCTAGCGTGTCTGATTCCATGGTGTAGGGTGGGCCTTGAGAATTGGATTTCTAACATATCCTAGGCGAAGGCGGATGCTAAGTGCATCACTAGCACTTAAATAACCACCACTCCAACTCACACACTCACTGGGTGAAACAGGAGAAAGTATCTCCAAAATTATTCAAAAAGTCTCTCTTCCTCCCTCCCTCTCATAAACAAAATCACACACGTGAGGTAGCTGGTTTTATAAGACCTGATTATATACCTAACTCCTAAGCAGGTAAATTTCTAAAACTAGAAGAAAATGAAAAGGAATAACACATACATAAAATGAACACATCCTTTATGGATGAAGTTTCTTGGCCACTTGTGAGGAAACCTACCAATTCCACATTCCAATCTGAGTCAAAGATAAACTGTCTAGTCAAAGTTAGTCTCTGTTAGTTTGACTCAAAGTTCAAGCAGTGACAGCTCTGGTACTGCTGATTGGGAAGAATACTGATTTGATGTCTGGGCTGGAACTGAGGGCTAGAGTCTCTACTTGGACTAAAATTTTGAGGTCATGTAATATGCTGAGGATCCTTCTCCAACATTTTATACCCCTTCCAATATTACAATACACATGGATTTAAAAGATACCCGCTTTCTTTAATGAAAGAAAGGCTTTTTAGGCAGATAAAATCAAGGCACTGGCCTGCTTCCCCTGCAGAGCTAGGAGATAAAAGAAAAAGCCATGGTTCATCTCTTTAGGCAAGAGATCAAAAACTGCAACTACATGTGAGAAGCCTGATTTATGTGTGCCAACGTACATGTTTTTTTCCTGAACACTATATCCATTTTTCTAACTACTTTATTCAATTTGCTTTTGTAAAATCAGTTAAAGCTCTTGTTTTAAATTGCTTTTAGTATACATGGCCCCAGATTGTTTACTCAGTTCTGTTTGAATCAAAACTTCGTTTTCCCTTTCAGGTCTCTCATTTCTCTACCCATTATGCACATTCACACTAAAAGAATCCTCTCCTGGGAGGCTTATTATTATGCCTCTCTTAATGGTACAGTTAAGGTTGTGTCAAAAGGGTGCTTGCATGCTAGGATTAACTACTCTTTTGTAAGATCTGCTGAAATCCAAGTAATTATTTCCAGTTACAGTGGTATCATGGTGAATTTACTCTAAGTAGAAACTGAAAATATTTAAACTCACTGGTGGAGTGAACTCAGCCTGGGCAAGTAATGGGGGGAAAAAGGCTAAATCTTATCTTAAACTTGCAGTTAGTTATACTCCTCCAAGGCATAAGGGCTTGGAAGAGGATTGGCCTCCAGATTTTCAGGAAGATAAATTGTCTTTCTTGCATTTCATGTTGGTGCATTGTATGTTAAAAAGTATAATAAATGAATTATTTCAGTACTGGGATGGCATATTAAGGAGGGGGGGAGAGGAAGGGAAGGAGGGAGGGAGGGAGGGAGGGAGGGAGGGAGGGAGAGGGAGAGAGAGAGAGAGAGAGAGGG
Organism: Phocoena phocoena; assembly: GCF_963924675.1. NCBI lineage: Eukaryota > Metazoa > Chordata > Mammalia > Artiodactyla > Phocoenidae > Phocoena > Phocoena phocoena. The sequence continues at coordinate 22,920,679 of NC_089234.1, forward strand.
AGGGAGGGTGGGGGGCACTTGTTCAGGCTTTCAGGAGAGGCTGTGATCCCAAGTTTACGTATCCTCAAATTTTTGTTGAGTGCATTAAGGACAACCCTAGCGTGAGCAAAACACAGTGAGAGGATCCAGGTCTTTACTTCAAGTTTTACCACTATCATTGTTTTCTAAATTACAGTATGAAACATACCTCCTTACAAGAAGGAGACAATAATAGGAGTTTTACTGTACTATTTTTATATCCAAGGAATATAGAACAGTCCCGTCAACATCACAATCCTAAGAGAGAAATTGACTGATGTAGTATGTGCTTACTATTATACACACACAAACACACATACATACACACACACGTACATCTTAAGTCCTGACTCTACTGAGATGAACGAGATGGAATACAGAATGATTGTTTCTGGGGTTCACACCGATGGCAGTGATAATAAACCCCGAGCAAGGTGAGACTACCTGTTCATTTCTTAATAAACAAAAATTTATCAGGTTGTCAAGAATTCAGTTTTAATAGTTTGTGTTCCCACAATGAAAGCTGTCCAACAGAATTAAAGTAACTCAAAAGGTGGTGCTTTGCCTAAACATTTCCATAGAATTCCTGCATTGTAATATAAATATCTATGTTTTGCAACTTGAGGTGAAAAAATTGGTATTTGGGTGCTCCCAATTCTATTTAAACTAGTAATTACATGGAGAATCTTTTAAAAAATCACTACATTAATAACTCCTGCATAATTGACAAACTAAAAATAAGGTGAAAGAAATCAAAATAGAATCCTTGCTCTTAGGGGTTTGTTTCATGTATTCAAAATAATTATGTGGGTCTATTACGCCCAGTTCAAATCAAGAAACGCTTCTGGAATGCCAGTGATTGTAAAGATACAGTCTAGGCTGTGTACTGAACAGTGGGGATTAAAGCAAGTTCTTGTCTTCATTAAGCACACAGTCCAATAGCAAAATCAGGTACAATTCAGGCTCCTTATGGTGATTAGTATTATGTGAAATCATTAATTTCTGCAAAAGTGTGAGGCAGTTATAGGAAAAGAAAGATTGAGTATGGCCAAGCAGCATTTAAGAAATGTCTCTGAAAGTTTTGGTATTTGAGCTTGACCTTAAACAATGGATAGATCACTGCTTATGTCTCACAACCTCAACAGAATGCCATATCTCATATCTTGGCATGTCAAAGGCATAGAAGAAGCAGAGTCCAATCTATATGTAGGGAATGGGGATGAGTAGTCCCCTGCAATTGGAAGGTGTGTAGCGAAGTGTAATGTGCTTGAAAAAGGAGTCTGGGTGATTAAAGATGTATTTAATTTCTAAAGCCACCTTATGAATCAGCACAGACATCAGTATCCCTATTTTATCAATGAGGAAAAGGAATATAAAAAGTTTAGACCTAACTCTATTGTGAGAGTTGATTGAACAGTCTATATAATTCTGTCTTCTCTGGGGCTGAAGTCAGCAAGGCTAGCAGTCAAGAAGCGGAGATGGACATGGAGTGGGAAAGGCCAGGGGACAAATCTGGATCTAGGAGGACTGTGTCTTGTTTCTCACCTCTCCCAATCTCACTGATGGTGATGAGCTCCAGGATAAACTTGCACCTTTCCCACAAAGATGTGCATACGGCTGTCCCAGGATTCAGAAGAGGTAAGGAAGAAGTCTGGTAGAAGCTGGAGGAACTGTGAGCCCATGTACTGCCTCACTCCACAGGAGAGCCAGCAGATCAGAGACAAGTATGAGTTGCAACAGCACTCATGCCTTCACCTATGCCTTGTAAATCTCATGCAAATTTCTCTTGTGGCCAACACTTACTCAGAACCAGATAGAGAAGGGAATTCTGGCAAAGTAATGCTGGTTTAGCTGAATTGACATGTAGAGATTCTAGATAATGTTATATTCCCCTGAAGAGTGATTTTTGTTCGAGCAGGTAATTAATATGACTAGACTTAAACTGCATACTCTGTCTTCTAGGCTTGGGCTGCAGTGGAAATCTTCATTCATTTTCTTCAACTTCCTGGGGTCAGGCTGATGCCTGTGTTGTTCAGCAGTAAGATTTAGGAAGATTTCGTATGTATTTCTTCTGTGTCTCCCTTCTTTCTGGGATTTCCCCACCTAAATCTTAGTTTGCCATACCATCACCAAACTCTGTCCTCTGACACCTCAGGCCAATAAATAAGGTGTAGTTTTCTGCTGCCCCAAGCCATATACAATTTGAGAATTTCCTCAAAGGAAAGAAACCCAAGAAGCACCAACAGGCTATTTATTCATTGTGTATAATTCCTTTCTTCCAGGGGTAGCATTATGGACTGAACATTTATGTTCCCCCAAATTCATATGTTGAAGACTTAACCCTCAATGTGATGGTAGTTAGAGGTGGGGTCCTTGGGAGTTAATGAGGTTTAGATGATATCATGAGGGTGGGGACCTCATGATGAGATTAGTGTCCCTACAAGAAGAGGATGAGAGAGACCAGAGCTTGAACTTTCTGAGCACACACAAAAAAGAGGTCATGTGAGCACACAGCAAGATAGCAGCCACTTAGAAGCCAAGAAAAGAAGCCTTGGAATGAAACCTACTTTGTTGGCACCTTGATCTTAGACTTCCCAGCCTCCAGAAGTGTGAGAATTTTTTATTGTTTTAGCCACTCAGTCAATGGTATTTTGTTATGGAGCCCCAAGCAGATTAAGACAGATGTTGGTACCAAGATGTGGTATGTTCTGTAACAAATACCTAAAAATGTGGAAGCAACTTTGGAACCCAGTAATGGGTAGAGTCTAGAAGAGTCTTGAGGTGAATGCTAGAAATATGGACATTTAAGGCAATTCTGGTGAGATCTTGGAAATGAGGAACATGTTATTGGAAACAGGAGAAAATACAACCCTTATTATAAAGTGGCAAAGAACTTGGCTAACCTATGTTCTAGTGTGTTATGGAAAGTAGAACTTATGAGCGATGAAAATGGGCATTTAGCTGAGGAGAATTTTGAGCAAAGTAGTTGGAGAGGCTTGGTTCCTCCTGACTGCTTATGGTAAAACACAAGAAGAGAGAGATGAATAGAAAATATTGTTAAGCAAAAAGGAACCATAACTTAAAGATTCAGAAAATTCTCAACCTGTCCATATTGTAAAAAAGTGAGAAAGCATGTTTGGAAAAGAACATCAAAGGTGTGGCTGGACTACCACTCGATAAAGAGATTGTAGATATAATTCATGAACTTAAACAGCCATCACAACAGAAGCAAGGAATAGAGAAGGGATTATATCAGCAGAAACACTGCCAGGTTGTGCTAAAGGAGACAGAGTCACATGGGTAGGTAGAACCCTAGGTATAGCCTAGGTGGAGCTCTAGCAGAGAGCCATAAGGTGGTGCCCCATGGAGCCAAAGGGGTAGGTCTGCCGCAGGCCTGCAGGGCAGAGCAATGAACCATAGAGGATGATTCTTGAGCCTTAAGATCTAATGGAATTTGCCTTGCCATGTTTGGACTTACTGATATCTGTCACTCTTCTTTATCATTTCTCTTTTTTGAAATGGGGATGTCTACCCTATGCACGTCCCACCTTAAATTTCTACTGTTTAAGCCACCTGGTCTATGGTATTTTGCAATGGCAGCCTGAGCAGACTAAGACACGTAGTCTCCACTACAGTTTCAGCCTTCAAATAATGTGCTGTGCATTTTTTTGCTAGAATATGTAATTATTCTCTGTGGATTAGTCTGATTAAGCTATTCCACTATTACCAGAAATCAGACCTATTTCTTGATGGCAATATATTATTAACAAAATAAATCATGTTTCAGAAGTGTGTTCCATATATAATGCCTTTGTAAATTTCTAAATAAATATTTATATATGTATAGAAACAAAGATCTGGAGGGACTTCCAGCAAAATATTGAGTAGTTGTGTTACAGTGGTGAGCTTGTGGGGTGTTTTTTTTTTTTCTATTTTCTCATCACATTTTCTATGTTTTCTTACACTGATCATGTAATATTGGATAATTTTAAAACTAAGTATAGAATAAGGTGAAATAAAGAAAAGCAAGTTAAGCCAAAATGTTATGCTGATGTCAGTTCACTTTTGTAATATTTTTGTCGTGATTTGAGACCAACCAAAATCAAGAAATTTGTTTTTATTGCTAATTTATGTGCACCCAGTGACCTCATTCACTATTAAAAGTTAATACTTGGATCTAAAGTCAGCAAATCTGGCAGTATTCACTGGGAACTAGCAAATGTTAGAATCAGCTTGAATGTTTTATTTTGTAATCATGACACTATGTACTTATATATTAAATAATCCTTTGCACATCAGTTTACTACAGTGGTGTGCTTTAGTATTTTTTATTTTCTTAAAAATTGGAATTCCCATTTTCTACATAAATTGCCAACTGATATTCTCTCTCCCTTTATCCCCTCCCTTCCTCCTTTTTCCCCCCTTGTTTCTTCCTCCCCCCCATTCTTCCTTCTAATATTTACCAATTTTATACTCTGCCAAATATTACACTAGGCTCTGGAGATCCAGAGTTGAATAAACTCTGGTTTCTCAAGAGGACTATTTGGGATGACAGACAAGTGCATGAACTATTACAATGTGATATCATGATGGCTGAAAAGGGTATGCACAAGGGGCTGAGCATCTCTAGAAAATCAGGAGAGCAAAGACTCGCTGCTTCTGAATGGCTTTTCTAAGAAAAGATATAAACAACTTATTCAGGTAGTTTATCTCCATTTTCTCCCCTATAGATTCATATTTAAATTATGATTTTTCATTTTATGTTCTCTTTTAGTAGGTAGGGACAAAGGAGAGCTGTTTCATATCAAGTAATAATTTTATAATAATCATAATTTATATTTCAGAGCTATTTTGTTTACTTTTAAAAGTACTAAAAGAACCCGTATAGACACCTAAGGGTTGATTCAGTCAAGATTAGCACAATAGTGACAGAATCACATTTCTCTTACAATCTAGATCAACCACATGAAAGATGAGAAAAATCAGTGCCTTTTAGCTGATGAGAGATTTGTAAGTCTCAAAATGACTCTAGTATTAGCATTTGGATCAAGCCTCACTTAAAGAGACATAAAACTAAAGTTTTTCACAGTAGTTTTAAATGACTTACGATGAAGCTGATGGATCTCCTACATTAGGCAGAGAAAGCTAAAATCCTTCAAGGAAACACTTAACATGAATAAAAAAACAAGGAATATTAATACAGTCCATCTGTGGGTCCTGCATATTTTATTTCCTTCATAGTTCATATAACGTTCATTAAAAACATAGTGCCTTTATGCATATTTGAAGTAAAACTCCCCTCTGACTTTACTGGGTAAAGTATGCAAGATAACAAATGCATTTAGCCTTTAAATGAACTCATCAGAAGTGAAGGGTGCTTTACAACTAGTGATGGGCAGAACTTGGGAATTTGGGGAGGTTGGCACACGTTTGAATATGTTATCTGAGGCTAATGTGAACTATTTGATTCAGCACCATGGGGTTGAAAGTCTCACAGGAACAGGAAAGAGCACAATCGGCAACATCGCAGTAATACAGAAGTTAACAGTTGTCAGGCAGATGAATTTTTGTGTGAAACATAAAAATAGGATATTTTTTCCCCTGTAACCTACTGTAGAGACCCGTGAGGAACCATAAATCTGAAATATTGTGCCTTTTGAAAAGAGAATGTCAAAGATTAATTATTTCTATGAGAACGGCACAGAGCTTTTGCGTGATTCACACTGACAGAGAAAATATCCCCTGTAATTTGAAAGGGGGGGAAAAAAGGATATTTCTTACATACAGTCAGGAGAAAAATCTTGAAAAATAAAGTTATCATCCCATTCTATACATAAATTTTTAAAGATATTTATCTTTTGGAAAAATAGATATGCCTTTTTATTTCCACATGTGTTCTTTAAATTAATATATGAGACATTTAACCAATTCAGGTCTTATTCATAAAATATGTAAATTCAATGACTACTAGCTTCTCTTTAACTATCTTCCACACTGCCAACTACCTCAAAATGTAAATCAGATGAAGTCTCACTCTGACAAATTTTTGGAACAATAGAACCAGGTTACATTCATCTCAGCATCTTGGTGCCCCGTATGTCCACAGGGACTATGAATCCAAAATGGGGACGTGAACAACATACGAAATAAAACGTTCAGCTCAATTCCAGTCAAGACAATTTATCCTCATAGTAACTCCTTCCACAATCTTGGTTATTTTCCAGGCATGAGGGAAAGTTTGCCATGATACCACCAAGCTCCTTGTCTTGGTTCATCCCAAAATGTTTTTTGTGACTTTATGATCTGAGCTATAAGGCATTTCTGGGGGTCCTTGAATGAAGCCTGTTTAAGCTCATAAGGAAATAAGGCACATTGTGAGCCACTAGAGGAAGGCAGGACATTCCTGACCCCCACAGTACTCTGTTGGCTAACTATGCTGTTCATTCAGAAAATGTACTGCACTTTGAAGCTTCACTTAACCCAAGCAGAGAGCAAAGTGGGAGAAGGAAGCAAAGTAGGGAGGGCAGTGAGTCTTGGCTTGGTACTGCTCAGGAATGATTTTTAGAGGGCTTAGGTGGGGAAGCACAAGTTAGAAAAATTAGAGCAGAGGAGGAGAAAACAGGTAGAGTGATTAAGAGCGTAGACTTTGGAAGAATGCAGCCTCAGCTTCATTGCTTGCTTCACCACTCTATCGAATTGGTTTGGGCACATCCCATAATGCTTTTAAGTTCCGGGATTTTATTTTATTTTCCATCCATACGCTTCACCCATTTACAGTATCTTTTTCATAGCATTATTGTGAAATTTAAAATAACAGTAGTAATCATAAAACTACATTACAGTACTTCATAACTACACTTAATACGGTTACATAGTCCCTGGCAAATATTATGATCTTCAACATCATTATTTTTATTAGGGTGCTACTCTGATTTTTATAAAAGCTCTGCTTTTATCTTTGCAGTACTGGTTAGATGAGTCTCCATAATTCTCCAGACCTTCGTTTCTCAACTCAGGAATGGCAAAGATTGGTCAACTAGTCTCCAGGGACTCATCTAACGTTAACAATCTATGACTTGGTCTGCTTTTACAGACTGCACTTCTGAGAGTCACCAACTATATACACATATTCACATGGAATTCCAAGTTGGGGGGCTTTATGTGGTGAATAGAAATGGAAAAATAATCTAAGAAAATAATTACAGGCAGAACATATGATAGAAAGGCCTCCTAAAAATCCCTGCCTATTTCCAAAGTCTGTTTTTACACTAATGCACTCCCCATGAGACTGCCCAAATGCAATTTAGAGAGACACTGAATTGGATTCAGAAAGTTGAGTGTTTTATGAATTTTTGTCTCTAAGTGACATATGCCTTTCTGCAAAATCAGAAAATAGATTTGTTCAGTGCATGGAGTGGAGTATTACTGATGTAATTGGGTAAGCCTGGCAAGATAAGTTCGATTTTAGTTGATGACACTGTCAGGAATAAATTGAGTATTCACGGAAGCTTCAATGTACCTATGAACACGGACCAGCACAGAAATCTGAGTGCTTGATCAGATGTTCCTGTATAGATTCAAAAGCATTATGAAAATTGACTCAAATGCAGAGGAAAAGGCAACTGTTGAAACCCAGCAGTTTATAAGACAACAGCTCCTCCACAGATGAAAAAGGAGCCCATTGGAATTGTGTGTGTATAAGCTGGTGTACAATGCTGTGATACAAAAGTTTACCAGTGAGCCTCATTTCTTTTGGATCTCTTAGTAAACCTAGCTTGATCCAGCTTTCTGGTCGTTCTTGCCGAAACTAACCTAAATCCAAATGCATTTGATTTGACTACATTTATAGTGGATGGTATGATGGTCAAAATTGCATCCTCACAGACTCCTAGCAAAGAGGACTGAGGATGAAATAGGACTTATGACTGGCACACAATAAATAGCACTTAAAATAATATTAGTTGGAGAACATATCTTGTACTATTTCAACTTTTGAGGTTTGTTTTATGATTCATTATACAGACTATCTTGGTGAATGTTCCAGGTACACTTAAATAAATTATGTATTCTACATTTGTTGGGTATATTATTCTGTAAATGTCAATAATTGGGTCAAATTGGTTGATAATATTGTTCAGACCTCCTCTATTTACTACTGATAGTTTTCAAGTTATTCTATTAATTACTGAGGGAGAAGGGTTAAAATCTCTCATTGTGATTTTTAATTTTTTTCTCCATTTAGTTTCTGTCAGTTTTCTCTTAACTACTTTGAGGATCTGTTATTAGATGTAAATATGATTAAGATCTTATACCAGTCGGATTTCTCACTCTTTATCATTGTGAAATAATACTTCTTATGATTAGTATTATTTTTGTCCTGAAGTCTACTTGTCTGATATTGATATACTCATGCCAAACCTGTGTACTTACTGATAGCAGGTACATATGTTTCATTTTTACAACCTGTCTGTATCTTTCTATCTAAAGTGTGTCTCTTATAGACACATCTGTTTCTTGTCTTGCTTTTTTACTTCTACCCAGTTCAATAATCTTCACCTTGAGATTATAATTTTTCTTCCATTAACATTTAATATAATTACTGACATGGTTGGGTTTATGTATACATTTTATTATTTTCTTTTTCTTCTGTGCCATCTCTTATTTGTTTCTCTGTTTCTCATTTTCTGATTTTGAGGGTGATAATCAAAACTTTTAGAATGTTTCATTTTATTGTCTTTATTGGATTTTTAGCTATAACTCCTGTCTTTCTTACATTTTTGTGATTGCCCCAGGGCTAGCAATATGCAACTTTAACTTATTAAAGTCTACTTAGAGTTAATATTATCCTGCTTTAAACATCACATTTCACAGTTCCTAACCATACTTTACATGTTTTTCTTCCCAAATATAATAATAAAAACACTGTTAAAGAATTGAAAAAGCAAGAAAAATTGTAAAACATATATCTGACTAAGGAGTTATTTCTAGTATATACAAAGAAATCTTAGAATGGACAATAAGACGACAACCAATGAAAATATGTGCAAATGATCTGAATAGCTACTTCACCAAATAAGATATATGGGTGCCAAATAAACACATGGAAATATATTCAGCATCAGTAGTCATTAGAGAAATATAAACTGCAACCATGAGATACAATTGCAAGTCAATTATACTGTCTAAGATTAAAAAGAGTACGAATACCAAGCACTGGCTAGGATGTGTGCTAATAGAAAATCTCATACACTGCTGGTAGGAATTTAAAATGGAGTGACACTCTGTAATCTCACCCTTGAAAGGCCCCAGTCAACCTATTTCAGTCCAATATACCCCCCACTCCCAATTAAAAAGTCACTTGCTGAAAAAATTTTTCTCCAATCCACTTAAGTGTTCCCTATTACACAAATTTATCCCTTGTCAAAAAAGACCCATTTTTTTCTATTCTCTGAAAATTTTCCCATTTGAACCAAAACCTGAATCATTAGTGATTGAATTTTTTTTTCTTTCTTTTTAGGATTAGGAGGAGCTCAGTCGTTAAAGCATAATGCCTTATCTCAGTCCCTTTGAAGTAAAGGAAATGGGGGGGTCTTGGTTGTGGAGAGGGGAGTACTTGCCGCTTCCCCACCCTTAGGATGAATTTTTCCTAATACAGACATCATCATCAACAATAAAAGTGCCAAAGTGCTGCTACATTAACATCAAATTGAATATTTATATTTTTCTCTACAAATACATTTCAAATAAATATGAGTTTCCTTCAGCACAATTTAATAAGAAAGGTGAAAATTGTCACCTTTGGAGATCTATTTCACCTTGAACTTAAGCTATCTAGAGTGCATTAATACAGTCCCACCAAGAATAAAGGAAATATAGTTGGTGCTTTATGTATTTCTTTCAACTAGAAGATCCCTAAGATACAGATCCTAACAAACTGTTCTAAGGATCATCCAGTACAAAATATTTTTGATGTCACAGTAACTAGGAAGACCTTGATGAGGATAACAATTTCCAATCTAAATTGAAGTTTCCTATAACTCATCCTGGGGCAGAATCTAATCTCAGTACAAGAGTTAACTCAGCACTGTAGGGCAACATGAATAGGGTCCAATCTCCAGGAAGAAAGGAGATAACTCAGTGTTATCTCAGTGATGAACACAACCCTGAATAAGTGCACCCCTATGGAAGACCTTTGTGGGAGTTCTGGTTTATAAAACAAAATTGAAAACATCTCCATGAACAGGTTGAGAATAGATTCAAGTGAAGGATCTGAGAAGATATAAACACAAACAAACAAAAATTTAAAAGAAGAAACACTTCATTTTTAAAAATATCAACTGTTGCATAGGTGTCTTAGCCTGGGTTCCTCCAAAGCAGATCCTGAGGCCAAGTTGTACATGTAAGTATTTTCCCCTGCCTCTTAGAGGAGGGAGGATTGAGAGCAAGGGACAGAAGTTTTACTGGGAAGATGGAAAGTCATGGAGGATGTATATAAAGTTATATACTAATTTCCTCCATTATATCCTTTGAGATAAAAAAAATTACTGTTTTCCCCCTCTGGATAATGTGGGAATTTTGATATTTGGCAGGCCCCATAGGAAAACCTGGGTTTTATTTCCTTCATGTACAATTATAGCTCTCTGTCTCAGCCTAAATTGCAACACATTTTCTCTCGCCTCTAAAAGTTGGGACAAATCTAAAAGTACATTTATGTTAGTTTTGGAATTTTTCAACTGACAGAAGTTTCCCAATAACATTATCTGCATTAAAGTATTTCATTGTAAGCATCCTTAATATTAGTTCATTTGATGCTCTGCAAATGTATCTTTTGTTGTCAGGGAATTTGGGCTCCACTTTTTATGAAACACAATAAATTACACATATAACATATTTCATATCCTTACAGCCAGAAAGTAAACCTGTCACCATCCAACTGAAAATAGGTCCCTGATTGATATAGTACTTTGCCGAGTAGCCTCTGTGAAGTGATTGACCCTCTTGTGGCTCAAAAATTTGTGCATCTCAGCAGTGATTATTCATCTGTCCATGCACCCTTTTATACGACATTGTTTTGTGTTTGATTTAATTCAACAAACCTATACTGAATATATGCTATGCATCAGGAACTGTGTTTTGCTGGGGAAAAAAGAGATTAAGACACTCTACCTGTCTTTGCAGAGCTCACAATCTAATGAAAGAAGCAGAGATATCCAAATTCCTATAATACAAGCAAAGTGATAATAGAGATAAATGATAAATTCCAGGAAAGCTAACTAAAGTAAAAATCAAGCTTGCCTGAAGATTAGAGAGAATGGGAAATTTTATACAGGAAGAAAACAGGAATTAACACTGAACTGGGTATTAAAGATTATGTTGACGTTTGCCAAGTGGACATGAGACAGAGAGAAGGGATTCAGATTTTTTTGAGATAGACCAGTATATACATAAATATACTGGGAAGTCAAATGACCTGCTGTGTTTGGGGAATGGCAAGTGTACCCACTAAGAAAAGATGGAGGAAAAAAATGAGTGAGGATGAAAAGAAGGAATAAGCCTAGTTATAAAGAGCACTGATTCCTTGCCAAGAAATTTGGAGTTTTTCATGATCTGCCAGATGTTATCAAAAACACCTTACCTGCTAAGCTGCCAAGATGTCTCTAGAATTAGATGGTCTCCTCCTGTAGCCAATAAAGCCTTTTTTTAGCCACAGCCCTCGGTCTTCTTAAAATTCAGGAATGAATTACAAAATCTCTAGATTTCACTCTTGGGAAGAAAAGAGAAACTTCACTGGGGTTGGAGTAGGCTTTTGAACACTAAACTACCCCGCTGACCAATATCATCTTTGACACTGGGAGAAAAAAATAAATAACTGGCCCTGGCCAGTAGAGCAAAATAGCTGTCTTAGAACAGCAAACACTGCCATTACTTGGTTTGTATACTTATTTGAGTAAAAATAAACGAAAGTGAAAAGATTTTAGCACTTGTAAGTTTATACACTTGGACCTCATTTTAGTGCTTGGAAGAAGAGAGCTTGTAAGCAGATTTCCCCAGAAGGGGTAGGAGAGAGAGAAAATAAAGACATAAAGTCAGTAAACAAATCCATGAGGCTCTGCCCAATGATCCTGTTTCCCCTTGAATGCTGTATCTGCATGAAATGCACATTGATGACAAACGGAATACCTCCATTTACCGGCAGGGCAATCCAGAGAGCTCGCAACTTCTGAGGTATAGCTCCAATTTCTATCCTCTGAGAAAACTTTCCTATCCTTACGAAGTTCTTTAGAATTCTCCCTTGGGGTTTCGTTGCCTACAGTGATGAAAAGACAGGCAAAGAAAGGAAACATCAAACGGAACCCAAATGATGAGAATAAACGTAAAGGGAGTTTCCAAGGGCCATTTGCTGCTGAATGAGTGCAGTCACATGCTATTGTGCATACATCACCCGATCCAGGTTCAGCCTAGTACCAGAGATCAATACCCATTACTAATCAAAATGGCCTGAGAATCATAGTGCCACAATCACATAAGTGAGAGGAAGTGGCTTTTACTGTACTCTCAACATTGACAGCCAAACATGTGCTTCAAGGCGAGAAATGAGTGGAGGGGATAATTATCAACTAGCATTGGAATGGTATTCTTATTCTCCAAACTAATGTTTCCATGTGCAGGAAATTCCCAAGAGCAACACACATGGCTTAGCAGTACACTTCTACCTTACTTCCCCACATATAGCTACCCACCGTGAGTGGACACTTTTCTCAGTTAGGAAGAGCTAATTTCTTATAAGGCAGTGAGCACTGAAGATTCAGTCTCTTTGCTTCACTCTCCTCCCTTGACCGTTTAAGTTGAATGCTTCAGAACCTCTCTGCAGAAATCACATCTTTCCTTATGTGGGTTGTCCCAAAGCCACACTGGGGGATGGGTGAGGCTAATGATCTAAGTCAGGGGAGGATAAAACTTTAGAAAGCTTGTTTGTTCTCAGAAATAAGTCACATTCCCCAATCAGCATTATCTGTCATACAGATGATATTTCAATTTTTATTTTCCACACTCGTCTATGTTCTCATTGAATCCAAACTAATGCAAAATCCAGAGTCTAGTCATAGAAGATATAGGATCCCAATAAATATCATTGCCATTCAGAAGCAGTACTATCTTTACTTTCTTCTTAGTACTGTGGGTAGGTGTGCATGTGCAAAACTAAATGAAAAGTTGCTAAGTTCAAAAAAGCCGTGAAAGTACAGTAGAGTGGAAAAGGTAATAAACTGGGTCATGCATATGCTATTAATTAGCTGGGGAACTTGTATAAATGACTTAAACTCTATTCTCTAATTTCCTCCTCTCTAGTAATTATTGAATACAATATCTTTATTTTAAGATATTTAGCATTCTGAAATTCCAAAATGCTACTTCTCTGTTTACTATTTACATGACTCACTTTTGCTTTCCTGGGTTACGGATAGCTGTGACCTGTTGGTGGTAATATACACACACACACACACACACACACACACACACATAAATGCTTAGTGATTGGAAAGAAAAAAAGTGATTATGTGTATTACCAATAAATTAAAACCATATTGAACATGCTTATTCATTTACTTGACAAAAGCAGCAAAGCAAGGGAATTCTGCCATCAAAATTTGAATGGTCGTAGACTGATAGAGCAATACTGAAAATACTAATTTAGAGACTGAAAGATTATTAATGAGCAAATATTTACTCTTTCCTTCAACCATCAAGGGAGGAATGTGTTTCCCCATCTCAAAAATGTTGGGCTTGGCCATATAAGTGATTTGGGGTAATGGGATGTAAGTAAAAATACAGTTTAAAGTTCTTATCTGGGGCCTTAAGAGACATCTCATGTCTCTTCTTCCCCTTGCCTTTCTACCATGAGAAGAACATGCCTTGGTTATTGGCCATTCAGTGCTGATGAGGACACACGGAGAAGAACCGGACCCAACCCAGAACAAGGAGCCAAGCTAAAAAGAGCCCAGGTTAGATCAGTTGAAACTTATCTGATCCACAGATACCAGACTAAGAAAAAAATCTCTATCATTTTATGTTTCTAATATATTGTGGTTGTTTTTCATGCAGCATTAAATAGCTAAAGACAAATGTTAGTGTGAATGTGGAAAAAAGAGAACACTTAAACACTGTTAGTGGGAATGTAAATTGGTACAGCTGTTATGGAAAAGAATATAGAAGTTTCTCAAAAAAATTAAAAATAGAATTATCATATGATCTAGCAATCCCACTACTAAGTATATATCCAAAGGATATGAAATCAGAATCTTGAAGAAATATCTGTGCTCCCATGTTCACTGAAGCATTATTCACAGTAGCCAAAATATGGAAACAACATAAATATCCTTCAAAAGATGAGTGAATAAAGAAAATGGAGTTTGTGTATATAAACAAAATATTATTCAGCTATATAAAAGGAAAACCTGCCATTTGTAACAACATGTATGAACCTGGAAGGCTTTATGCTAAGTGAATTATGCCAGACAGAGAAGGACAAATACTGTATGGTATTACTTATATGTGGAATCTTTAAAAGAGGTGAATTTATAGAAATAGAGAATAAGAGAATAGAATGGTGGTTGCCAGGAGCTAGGAGAAGAAGAGGGGGAAATGGGGAGATATAGGTCAAAGGGTACAAACTTTCAATTACAAGAAGAATAAGTTCTGAGACTCTCACATACAGCATGGTGACTATAGTTAATAATACATTATATATTTGAAAGTTGCTGAGCATAGATCTTAAGCTTTCTCACTTCACACACACAAGAAAGAATTAACTGTATGAGTAATACATGTTTAATTATCTTGATCTTGGTAATCATTCCACAATGTATATGTATAACAAACCATGTCATATACTTTTAAAAAGTATACAATTATATTTGTCAATTATTCCTCAATAGAATTGGAAAAATTAGCTGACTTGTGCCAAGACTCAACAAGTTCAATTGCACACTTTACTTTTTATAAAATTCAAAGTCACAGCACAGTCAGTAAATGTATTTATTATTTTTACGTATCTTCAGGTAATTCGGCCCACCACAGAAAAGACCACCTGATATGTAAGAGGACCGTCTTCCACCACACTCACCTTGGATAGAACTGCATAATTAACTTCACTTACTTTTACCTTCAGCAACCATGAGTTGAAACACCACCATTAACAGAAACTTCAACTGTCCCTCCTACACTCTAAAGAGCCATCGCCATGGCTCAGGGGAGGTTGACTTAGTTAAATATTAATACAACTTTCATTGCTTCTTCATGACATGGTGAGTCTCGCTGAGGCCTTGAACCTTCCAGAAGTAGTTGTACCAAACCAGCAAGAGATTTCACTTTCAATAAGTGGCTGAAGAGAATTTATATTGTTAACATTACTGGAGTGTTATAATGCTTTCATCAGCCGCCTGAAGCTCTAGGTTTCTTCTACCAAGGAAGACTCTGGATTCTTCCCTTTGTTAACATTAAAACACTCCACAGCTGTACTTCTACAAACTTCAGATCCTTACAACTCAACATCAAAAAAAACAAACGACCCCATTAAAAATGGGCAGAAGACCTGAATAGACATTTTCCAAAGAGGAAATGCAGATAGCCAACAGGCACATGAAAAGATGCTCAACATTGCTAATCATCAGGGAAATGGGGATCAAAACCACAATGAGATATCACCTCACACCTGTCAGAATGGCTATCATCAAAAAGGGATCTGTGTTTTAATAAACTCTCCAGATAATTCTAACACATGCTAAAGTTTGAGAACCCCTGGTAAGGAGTTCAAGTTTTGGTGATAGGGCCAAATGGAAAGACTGGGGCCAGGTTGTAGAGGGACTTGTGAACAGCCCAAGTAGCCTGGACTTTGCCATAGGCAATTGTGTAGAGAGCAGTGATCAGGATGTAATTGTGTTATGTTGGGGAGAGAGCTGAATGGTGTAGACTTAGGTGAGTCTCCTAGTCAATCTTTTTATGTTTCTATAATTTGGTATTCTTTCTTTAATAAACTGTTCATTTATGCATTTATTGTATTTCTATAAGATTACAGCTTTGTTATAAATCTTTGCTCTTTTAATTTGAGGTGAGTAAAATTCTGAGATATTACTGATAATAATATTCATCTTAGTGAGTTGTTTTTGGAGAAGTAATCTAATATTTCTATCCTTGAAATTAAAAAAAGTATTTTCTTCGAATTATAAACTTATCAGATAACATTTCTCCGTAAGCTGCATTCTTTTGCAGTTTGGAATGATTCATCATGTCTTTTTCTCCAGAAATATACCTCTTCAAGGAGTTCCTAAAAGGACATTGTTAAGAAAATATCCTCATGAACTTTATCACCTTCTTACTGGAATTTTCACTTTGAATAGTCCAATTCGTATTTCAGCATTCAAAAGCCAAAGTCCACACTCTCTAATGATAGAATGAAGTGCACTAATTAGACCCACTTGACAGTTCCTGAGGCAGGAGAATGAAGAAAAAAAAAAAATCAAATACCCTTAGAGATCATTTTTAAAGAGTAAATACCTGCTTTCCCAAATGGAGACCCTTTGAAATAAGTGGGTACTTATATTTTGGCTGCCATTTTAGGAAGCATCAAGTGACCGTTACAACAAATCTGGGAGTCATTCTCCCACTCCAACTCCCTATCCCTTACCTCCTGTAGGGAGTTAAAGATAAGAATGTAAGGGAAACACACCTACTTCAAAGAGACCTGTTTTTCTCACTGCGCTCTAAAAACTGTAAGGGCTATTTTGTTTTATCTTTCCATACCAGTTTTCACTTATATGTCTGTATGTATTTGTCAGCTTGTTTCTTTATTTTTATGTTCATGTATTTACTTATTTAGTGAAAATGACTGAGCTGCATTTTCTGACTTCTCTATTTTTTAAATTTCTCCTTTGTTCTCCCTTAGTATCTAGTCTCCACTTTCATGGAGAAGTATCTACCAGTAGGGTTTTATTGACTAACAGGAGGGATGTACTCAGTGTTAGAGAAATTTAATTAAAAATAGAATCTCCTCCCAATTCAGAAAACCACTCTCCTCAAAGAGGTTTCCAAAAGAATTTTTTTTATTGAATAAGCATTAAGCCAGATGTGCATCACAGGTAATTCAATAAGGAGACTGCAAAGACAGAGAAAAAAATCTCATATTTTTATAAAGCCACACAGATACAACCCATTGCATACATGCTCTCAAGATAAACAATAACTAGTCCCAAGTAGGAGGACTTGACAGCGCTACTTGTCACACATAGTTTACCCTAGATCCACCTGGTGGTTGGGGTGGCCATCTGTGCTAAGTGTCTTTTTCCAGAGGAAAAATAAGCTTCTTATAGCTTTATGACAGAAAACAGTTTGGGAGAAAGACATCAGCCCCACTAAAGGTAGGCTACTACCCTCACATAGAAACTGCAAGGTAAGGGTGTTATCTTCCTTGATGATTACATTTGAAAGATGTGGTTCCCAGGTCCTTAAAGAGACATTTCTGGATCCTAAAGCTGGTAAGAGGATTATTTAGCTTTTTAAAAATTTACAGTACATTTCAACCAGAGAAAGAACTTTCCATTACAAGCTTTGTAAAATAAATGTTCTAAGAAAAGAGAGTGGGGTGAAGTCTCTTCTCTTACTTTCAACAAGAAGGATTAAGCCTTTTGTTTTAAATTTGTAATTATCCTTACATCAGCCAAATACATCACACTAGGAATCAGAAAATTAGGCATCAGTCCTTGATTTCTCACTCAGTGGCTGTTACTTAGCATTCTATGAACCTCAGTTTCTGTTAGGAGTTTAGGCTAATAACCACAAAATATCTAAGACCTTATATATAATGTGCCAACAGCACAAGGACCAACAGCAGTAGGGCTTGTTGGATAAACATGATCTCAGGCTCCCTTCCAATACTAAGTCAATGTACATAATTTAAGAGTACTTCTGATGATTCAGCATGTATTTAAGTTTCAGAAGCATTACTCTAAAGTCATGGTTCTCTAAGTGTGGCCTTAGACCAGGAGGACCAGCATCATCAAGGAACCTATTATAAATGGAAAATTTGAGCCCCACCCAGATCTACTAAATTACAAATCCTCAGTACAGTATCCAATAATTGTATAATTGTGTGTGCGTGTGTGTATTTGAGTAAGATTTGCTGAGATAAAATCTACATATTGTAAAATTCATGCTTTTCAGATTACAAATCAATTAATTCTGACAGTCTTGTAACCATGACCACCATCAAGACATAAAACATTCCTATTACCCCTAAAAGTTTCATCGTTTCCCTTTATACTTAATTCTCTACTTAACCTCTAATCCTAATAATGACTAATCTGTTTTACAACCCTACAGTTTTGCTTTTCCTAATGTCATATATGTAAAATAATACATTGTGTAGACATTTGAGTCCAGCTTCTTTCACTTAGTGTAATGCATTTGAGAATCATTCATGTGTATTGTTTTTTACAATATATTTTTGAATTTTCTAATTATTTTTCTGTTATTGACTTCTAGTTTTATACCATTATAGTCAGAAATATGAGTTCATATGATTTCAATCGTCTTGAATTTGTTAAGACTCGTTCTGTGGCCTAACATTTTATCTATTCTGGAGAATGTTCCATGTGTGCTTAAGAAGAATGCTGCTGCAGGATGGAATATTTTGTGTATGTCTTTTAGGTCCATTTTGTCTAGCCAATGATGAAAGTGGAGTATTGAAGTCTGTTACTATTGTACTGCTGTCTATTTCTCATTTCAGTTGAAAAGGAGAGACCACTTACAAACTCATTTTATGAGGCCAGCATTATTATGGAAGAAAGCCAGAAAAGTATACTACAAGAAAACAAAATTACAAGCCAATATTCCTGTTAAAAATAGACACAAACTCTCAGCAAAATACTAGCAAACTGAATTCAACAGTACATTAAAAAGATCATACTCTATGACAAAGTGGGATTTATCCCTGGGATGCAAGGATGGTTTGGTTTATGCAAATCAATAAGTGTGATACACCACATTAACAAATGAAGGTTAAAAAATCATATGATCATTTCATATGACTTTGAAAATTTAACATATTTTCCTGATAAAAACTCTTGTATTAGGCATAGTAGAAATGTACCTCAACGGTATAAAGGCCGTATATAAGAAGTCCATAGCTAACATCACATTCAGTGCTGAAAACTTATAGCTTTTTTTCTAATATCAGCAACAAGTCAAGGATGCCCATTCTCACCACTTCTCTCCAACATAGTACTAGAAATGCAAGCCAGAGCAATAAGACCAGAAAAACATATAAAAGGCCTTTAAATCAAAAAGGAAGAAGTAAAATTGTCTCTGTTTGTAGATGAAATGATCTTATATATAGAAAACACTAAAGACTCCACCCAATAAACTAATAACTGAGTTTAGTAAAGACAATCTCAGAGACCTCTGGGACAACACTAAACTCACCAGCATTCGAATTATAGGGGTGCCAGAAGAAGAAGAGAAAAAGAAAGGGTCTGAGAAAATATTTGAAAAGATTATAGTAGAAAACTTCCCTAACATGGGAAAGGAAATAGTCACCAAGCCCAGGAAGCACAGAGAGTCCCATACAGGATAAACCCTAGAGAAAACACACCAAGACACATATTAATCAAACTAACAAAAATTAATTCAAAGAAAAATATTAAAAGCAACAAGGGAAAAAAAAATCATACAGAGGAATCCCCATAAGGTTATCAGCTGATTTTTCAGCAGAAACTCTACAGGTCAGAAGGGACTGGCAGGATATACTTAAAGTTATGAAGAGAAAACCTACAACCAAGATTACTCTACCTAGCAAGGCTCTCATTCAGATTTGATGGAGAAGTCAAAAGCTTTTCAGACAAACAAAAGCTAAGAGAATTCAGCACCACCAAACCAGCTTTACAACAATGCTAAAAAAATTTATCTAAGTAGGAAACACAAGAGAAGAAAAAGACCCACCAAAACAAATGCAAAATAATTAGGAAAATGGTAATAGGAACATACATATTGATAATAACCTTGAATGTAAATGGATTAAATTCCCCAACCAAAAGACACAGACTGGCTGAATGGATACAAAATCAAGACCCATATATATGCTGTCTACAAGACACCCACTTCAGACCTAGGAACACATACAGACTGAAAGTGAAGGGATGGAAAAATATATTCCATGCAAATGGAAATCAAAAGAAAGCTGGAGTAGCAATTCTCATATCAGACAAAATAGACTTTAAAATAAAGACTATTACAAGACACAAAGAAGAACAGTACATAATGATCAAGGGATCAATCCAAGAAGAAGATATAACTATTATAAATGTTTATGCACTCAACCTAGGAGCACCTCAATACATAAGACAAATGCTAACAACCATGAAAGGAGAAAGCAACAGTAACACAATAATAGTAGGGGGGCTTCCCTGGTGGCGCAGTGGTTGAGAGTCCGCCTGCCAATGCAGGGGACACGGGTTCGTGCCCTGGTCTGGGAAGATCCCACATGCTGCGGGGCAGCCAGGCCCATGAGCCATGGCCCCTGAGCCTGTGTGTCTGGAGCCTGTGCTCCACAACAGGAGAGGCCAAAACAGTGAGAGGTCCACGTACCACACACACACACACACACAAAAATAATAATAATAATAATAGTAGGGGACTTTAACACCACACTTATGCCAATGGACAGATCACCCAAAATGAAAATAAATAAGGAAACACAAGCTTTAAATGACACAATAGACCAGACAGATCTAATTGATATTTATAGAACATTCCACCCAAAAGTGGCAGAATACACTTTCTTCTCAAGTGAACAAAGAACATTCTCCAGGATAGATCACATCTTGGGGCACAAATCAAGCCTTGGAAAATTTAATAAAATTGAAATAGTATCAAGCATCTTTTCTGACCACAATGCTATGAGACTGGAAATCAATTATAGGAAAAAAAGCTGTAAAAAACACAAATACATGGAGGCTAAACAGTGTGCTACTAAATAACCAAGAGATCACTGAAGAAATCAAAGAAGAAATAAAAAAATACCTAGAGAAATATAACAATGAAAACACGATGAACCAAAACCTATTGGACACAGCAAAAGAAGTTCTAAGAGGGAAGTTTATAGCAATTCAACCTCACCTCAAGAAACAAGAAAAATATCAAATAAACAATTTAACCCTACACTTAAAACAACCAGAGAAAGAAGAACAAAGAAAACCAAAAGTCAGTAGACAGAAAGATATCATAAGGATGAGAACATAAATAAATGAAATAGAAACAAAGAACACAATAGCAAAGATCAATAAAACTAAAAGCTAGTTCTTTGAGAAGATAAACAAAATTGATAAACCCTTAGCAAGATTCGTCAAGAAAAATAGGGAGGAGATGCAAATGAATAAAATTAGAAATGAAAAAGGAGAAATCACAACTGACATTGCAGAAATACAAAGGATTATAAGAGACTACTACAAACAACTATATGCCAATAAAATGGACAACCATAAAGAAACTGACGTATTCTTGGAAAGGTACAATCTTCCAAGACTGAAACAGGAAGAATTAGAAAATATAAGCAGACCTATCACAAGTAATGAAATTGAAACCATCATTAAAAATCTTCCAACAAACAAAAGTCCAGGATGAGATGGCTTCACAGGTGAATGCTATCAAACATCTAGAGAAGAGCTAACACCAATCCTTCTTAAACTCTTCCAAACAATTGCAGAAGGAGAAATACTCCCAAATTCATTCCACAAAGCCACCATCACCCTGATACCAAAACCAGAAAAAGATATCACAAAAAAAGAAAATTATAGACCAATATCTCTGATGAACATAGATGTAAAAATACTATCATACAGAATCCAACAGCACATTAAAAGAATCATACACCATGATTAGGTGGGATTTATCCCAGGGATGCAAAGATTCTTCAATATATGCATATCAATCAATGTGATAGACCACATTAACAAATTAAGGAATAAAACCCATATGATCATCTCAATAGATGCAGAAAAAGCTTTTGACAAAATCCAACACCCATTTATGATAAAAACTCTCGAGAAAATGGGCACAGAGGGAACCTACCTCAACTATATAAAGGCCATATATGACAAACCCACAGCAAGCATCATACTCAATGTTGAAAAAGTGAAAGCATTTCCACTAGGATCAGGAACAAGACAAGGATGTCCACTCTCGCCACTCGTATTCAACATAGTTTTGGAAGTCCTAGCCACAACAGTCAGGGAAGAAAAAGAAATAAAAGGATTAAAAATTGGAAAAGAAGAAGCAAAGCTGTCACTATTTGCCAGTGACATGATACTATACATAGAAAATCCTACAGATGCCACCAGAAAACTACTAGAGCTAATCAATGAATTTGGTAAGGTTGCAGGATACAAGATTAAGGCACAGAAATTTCTGTCATTCCTATACACCAACAACGAAAAATCAGAAAGAGAAGTCAAGGAAACACTCCCATTTACCATTGCAACAAAAAGAAAACAATACCTAGGAATAAACCTGCCTAAAGAGGCGAAAGACTTGTACTGAGAAAACTATAAAACACTAATGAAAGAAATCAAAGATGACATAAAAAGATGGAGAAATATACCATGTTCTTGGATTGGAAGAATCAATATTGTGAAAATGACTATACTGCCCAAAGCAATCTATAGATTCAATGCAATCCCTATCAAATTACCAATGGCATTCTTCACAGAATTAGAACAAAAAAAAATCTTACAATTCATATGGAAACACAAAAGACCCCGAATAGCCAAAGAAATCTTGAGAAAGAAAAATGGAGTTGGAGGAATCAGGCTCCCTGACTTCAAATTATACCACAAAGCTACAGTAATCAAGACAGTATGGTACTGCTACAAAAACAGAAATATAGATTAATGGTACAGGATAGAATTCCCAGCAATAAACCAATGCACGTATGGGTACCTAATTTATGACAAACATACAATGGAGAGAAGACATCCTCTTCAATAAGTTGTACTGGGAAAACTGGACAGCTATATGTAAAAGAATAAAATTAGAACACCACCTAACATCATACACAAAAATAAACTCCAAACGGATTAAAGACTTAAATATAAGACCAGACAATATAAAACTTTTAGAGGAAAACATAGGAAAAACTCTCTTTGACATAAACCACAGCAAGATCTTTTTTGACCGACCTCCTAGAGTAACAGAAATAAAAACAAAAATAAACAAATGGGACAATTAAACTTAAAAGCTTTTGCACAGCAAAGGAAACCATAAACAAGACAAAAAGACAACCCCCAGAATAGGAGAAAATATTTGAAAATGAAACAACAGACAAAGGATTAATCTCCAAAATACACAAACAGCTCATGGAGCTCAATATCAAAAAAACAAACAATCCAGTTAAAAAATGGGTGGAAGACCTAAATAGACATTTCGCCAAGGAAGACATACAGATCGCCAAGAGGCATATGAAAAGATGCTCAACATCACTAATTATGAGAGAAATGCAAATCAAAACTACAGTGAGGTATCACCTTATGCTGGTCAGAATGGTCATTATCAAAAAAGCTAGAAACAATAAATGCTGGAAATGGTGTGATGAAAAGGGAACCCTCCTACACTGTTGGTGGGAATGTAAATTGATACAACCAATATGGAAAACAGTATGGAGGTTCCTTAAAAAACTACAAATAGAACTACCATATGACCCAGCAATCCCACTACTGGGCATATAACCTGAGAAAACCACAATTCAAAAACAGACATGCACCACAATGTTCACTGCAGCACTATTAACAATAGCCAGGACATGGAAGCAACCTAAGTGTCCATCAACAGATGAATGGATAAAGAAGATGTGGCACATATATACAGTGGAATATTACTCAGCCATAAAAAGAAACGAAACTGAGTTACTTGTAGTGAGGTGGATGGACCTAGAGTCTGTCATACGGAGTGAAGTGTGTCAGAAAGAGAAAAACAAATACCCAATGTTAATGTATATATGTGGAATGTAAAAAAAAAAAAATGGTAATGATGAACCTAGTTGCAGGGCAGGAATAAAGAGGTAGGCATAGAGAATGGACTTGATGACATGGAGTGGGAGGGCAAAGCTGGGGCAAAGTGAGAGTAGCTCTGATATATATACATTACCAGATGTAAAATGGTTGGCTGGTGGGAAGTAGCAGCATAGCACAGGGAGATTGGCTCGGTGATTTGTGATGACCTAGAGGGGTAGGATAGGGAGGATGGAAGGGAGGCGCAAGAGGGAGGGGATATGGGGACATGTGTATGCATATGGCTGATTCGCTTTGTTGTGAAACAGAAAGTAACACGGTACTGTGAAACAATTATACTCAAATAAATGTCTATTAAAAAAAATACTAATGGCCAGTAGGTATATAAAAATATGGTCAACATCAGGAATCACTGGGGAAATGTAAATCAAAATCATACTGAGACCACCTCATACCTATTGGGTAGGCTGTTATTTAAAAAATAATAATAGCAAATGTTGGAAAATATGGGGGAAAAATGGGGGAAAATTGAAGGTTGGTATACTGACAGTGAGTAAACATTGGTGCAGCTATTATGAAAAGTAGTATGAAAGTTCTTCAAAAAATTAAAAATAAGACTACCATATGATCCAGTAATACTACTACTGGATATTTATCCAAGGGAATTGAAATTAGGATCTCAATGAGGTATATGCACTTCTATGTTCATTGCAACATTATTCACAATAGCCAAGATATGAAAACAAATTATGTGTCCATTGATGGACGAATGAATTTAAAACAAAAATGGGCTTCCCTGGTGGCGCAGTGGTTGAGAGTCCGCCTGCTGATGCAGGGGACACGGGTTCGTGCCCCGGTCCGGGAGGATACCACATGCCGCGGAGTGGCTGGGCCCGTGAGCCATGGCTGCTGAGCCTGCGCATCTGGAGCCTGTGCTCCGCAATGGGAGAGGCCACAGCGGTGAGAGGCTCGCATACCACAAAAAAAAAAAAAAAAAAAGTGGTATTTACATACAATAAAATATTCAGTTTTAAAATAAGGAAATCCTGGGGAGAGACCTTTAAGATGGCGGAGGAGTAAGATGTGGAGATCACCTTCCTCCCCACAAATACATCAGAAATACACCTACATGTGCAACAACTCCTACAGAACACCTACTCAACGCTGGCAGAAGACCTCAGACTTCCCAAAAGGCAAGGAACTCCCCAGGTACCTGGGTAGGGAAAAAGAAAAAAGAGACACAAAAGAATAGAGATGGGAACTGCACCTCTGGGAGGGAGCTGTGAAGGAGGAAAAGTTTCCACACACTAGGAAGCCCCTTCACTGGTGGAGATGGGGGGTGGCAGGAGGGACGCTTCAGAGCCACGGAGGAAAGCATAGCAATAGGGGTGCAGAGGGCCGAGCAGAGAGATTCCCACACAGAGGATTGGTACCGACCAGCACTCACCAGCCTCAGAGGCTTGTCTGCTCCCCTGCCAGGATAGGTGGAGGCTGGGAGCTGAGGCTCAGGCTTCAGAGGTCAGATCCCAGGGAGAGGACTAGGGTTGGCTGCGTGAACACAGCCTGAGGGGGCTAGTGCGCCACAGCTAGCCGGGAGGGAGTCCAGGAAAAAGTCTGGACCTGCCTAAGAGGCAAGAGACCATTGTTTTGGGGTGCGCAAGGAGAGGGAATTAAGATCACTGCCTAAACTACTTCCAGATATGGGCGCAAGCCGTGGCTATCAGCTCAGACACCAGAGACGGGCATGAAACGCTAAGCTGCTGCTGCCGCCACCAAGAAGCCTGTGTGCAAGCACAGGTCTCTATCCACACCCCCACTCCTGGGAGCCTGTGCAGCCCGCCGCTGCCAGGGTCCCGTGATCCAGGGACAACTTCCCCGGGAGAATACATAGCGTGCCTCAGGCTGTTGCAACGTCATGTTGGCCTCTGCTGCCGCAGGCTCGCCCCACATTCTGTACCCCCTCCCCCCCCCCCCCCCCCCCCCGGCCTGAGTGAGCCAAGCCCCCTAATCAGCTGCTATTTTAACACTGTCCTGTTTGGGTGGGGAACAGACGCCCTGAGGCGACCTACATAAAGAGGCAGGGCCAAATCCAAAGCTGAACCCTAGGAGCTGTAGAAACAAATAAGAGAAAGGGAAATTTCTCCCAGAAGGTTCAGGAGCAGAAAATTAAATCTCCACAATCAACTTGATGTACCCAGCATCTCTGGAATACCTGAATAGACAAAGAATCGTCCCCAAATTGAGGCAATGGACATTGTGTGATTATATATGTATAGCTTTGCTTTTACCATTTGTCCTAGGGTTCTGCCTGTCCATATTTTTTTTTAGTATAGTTTCTTAGCACTTCTTATCATTGATGGATTGGTTTTTGATTGCTTGCTCTTTCTTTCTTTCTTTTTTAAATTAATTTTCAAACATTTTTATTTTTAGTCACTTTTATTTTAATAACTTTATTTTATTTTTTTCTTTCTTTCCTTTTTTCTCCCTTTTCTTCTGAGCCGTGTGGCTGGCAGGGTCTTGGTGCTCCGACTGGGTGTCAGGCCTGTGCCTCTGCGGTGGGAGAGACAAGTTTAGGACATTGGTCCAACAGAGACCTCCGGGTTCCACATAATATCAAATGGGGAAAGCTCTCCCAGAGATCTCCATCTCAACGCTAACACCCAGCTCCACTAAATGACCAGCAAGCTACAGTGCTAGACATCCTATGCCAAACAATTAGCAAGACAGGAACACAAACCAACACATTAGCAGAGAGGCTGCCTAGCATCATAATAAGGTCACAGACACCCCCAAAACATATCACCAGGCACACGCCTGCCCACCAGAAAGACAAGATCCAGCCTCACCCACCACAACAGAGGCACCAGTCCCCTCCACAAGGATGCCTACACAACCCAATGAGCCAACCCTACCCACTGGGGGCAGACACCAAAAACAATGAGAACTACGAACCTGCAGCCTGTGAAGAGGAGATCCCAAACACAGTAAGTTCAGCAAAATGAGAAGACAGAAAAAAACACAGCAGATAAAGGAGCAATGTGAAAACCCACCCAACCAAACAAATGAAGAGGAAATAGGCAATATACTTGAGAAAGAATTCACAGTACTGATAGTAAAGATGATCCCAAATCCTGGAAATAGAATGGAGAAAATACAAGAAACATTTAACAAGGATCTAGAAGAACTAAAGAGCAAACAAACAATGATCAACAACATAGTAAATGAAATTTAAAATTCTCTAGAAGGAATCAATAGCAGAATAACTGAGGCAGAGCACGGATAAGTGACCGGGAAGATAAAATAGGGGAAATAATTAGTGCCGAGCAGAATAAAGAAAAAAGAATGAAAAGAATTGAGGACAGACTGAGAGACCTCTGGGATAACATTAAACGTACCAACATTCAAATTATAGGGGTCCCTATAATTTGAAGAAGAAGAGAAAAAGAAAGGAACTGAGAAAATGTTTGAAGACATTATAGTTGAAAACTTCCCTAATAGGGGAAAGGAAATAGTAAATGAAGTTCAGGAAGCACAGAGAGTCCCATACAGGATAAATCCAAGGAGAAACAAACCAAGACACAATAAATCAAACTATCAAAAATTAAATAAAAAAAAAATTAAAAGCAGGAAGGTTAACAGCTGATCTTTCAGCAGAAATTGCAAGCCAGAAGGGAGTGGCAGGACATATTTAAAGTGATGAAAGGGAAAACCTACAACCAAATTACTCTACTCAGCAAGGATCTCATTCAGATTCAATGGAGAAATCAAAACCTTTACAGACAAGCAAAAGCTAGGAGAATTCATACCACAAAACCAACTTTACAACAAATGCTAAAGGAACTTCTCTAGGCAGGAAACACAAGAGAAGGAAAAGACCTACAATAACAAACCCAAAACAATTTATAAAATGGTAATAGGAATATACATATCGATAATTATCTTAAATAAAATGTATTAAATGCTCCAACCAAAAGACACAGACTGGCTGAATGGATATAAAAACAAGATCCATCTATATGCTGTCTACGAGATACCACTTCAGACCTAGAGACACATAAAGACTGAAAGTGAGGGGATGGAAAAAGATATTCCATGAAAATGGAAATCTAAAGAAAGCTGGAGTAGCAATTCTCATATCAGATCAAATAGACTTTAAAATAAAGACTACTACAAGACACAAAGAAGGACACTACATAATGATCAAGGGATCAGTCCAAGAAGAAGATATAACAATTGTAAATATTTATGCACCCAACATAGGAGTACCTCAATGCATAAGGAAAATGTGAACAGCCATAAAAAGGGAAATAGACAGTAACACAATCATAGTAGGGGACTTTAACACCCCACTTTCACCAATGGACAGATCATCCAAAATGAAAACAAATAAGAAAACACAAGCTTTAAATGATACATTAAACAAGATGGACTTAATTGATATTTATAGGACATTCCATCCAAAAACAACAGAATACACTCTCTTCTCAAGTGCTCATGGAACATTTTCCAGCATAGATAATATCTTGGGTCACAAATCAAGCCTTGGTCAATTTAAGAAAATTGAAATCATATCAAGTATCTTTTCTAACCAACATGCTATGAGACTAGATAACAATTACAAGAAAAAATACAAACACATGGAGGCTAAACAATACACTACTAAATAACCAAGAGATCACTGAAGAAATCAAAGAGGAAATCAAAATATACCGAGAGGGGCTTACCTGGTGACGCAGTGGTTGAGAGTCCCCGTGCCGATGAAGGGGACACAGGTTCGTGCTCCGGTCCGGGAAGAACCCACATGCCGCGGAGCGGCTAGGCCTGTGAGCCATGGCCACTGAGCCTGCGTGTCCGGAGTCTGTGCTCTGCAACGGGAGAGGCCACAACAATGAGAGGCCCGCGTACCGCAAAAAAAAAAAAAAAAAAACCTAGAAACAAATGACAATGAAAATACGATGACCCAAAACCTATGGAATGCAGCAAAAGCAATTCTAAAAGGGAAGTTTATAGCAATAAAATCCCACCTCATGTAACAAGAAACATCTCAAATAAACAAACTAACCTCACAGCTAAAGCAATTAGAGAAAGAAGAACAAAAACCCCCCAAAGTTAGCAGAAGTAAAGAAAGCATAAAGATCAGATCAGAAATAAATGAAAATGAAGTGAAGGAAACAATAGCAAAGATCAATAAAACTAAAAGCTGCTTCTTTGAGAAAATAAACAAAATTGATAAACCATTATCCAGAATCATTAAGAAAAAAAGGGAGAAGACTCAAATCAGTTGAATTAAAAATGAAAAAGGAGATGTAACAACTGACACTGCAGAAATATAAAGGATGATGAGAGATCACTACAAGCAACTATATGCGAATACAATGGACAACATGGAAGAAATGGACAAATTCTTACAAAAGTACAACCTTACGAGACGGAACCAGGAAGAAATAGAAAATATAAACAGACCAATCACAAGCACTGAAACTGAGACTGATTTAAAATCTTCTAACAAACAAAAGTCCAGGACAAGATGGCTTCACAGGTGAAATCCATCAAACACTTAGAGACGAACTAACACCTATCCTTCTCAAACTCTTCAAAATATAGCAGATGTAGGAACACTCCCAAACTCATTCTGTGAGGCCACCATCACCCTGATACCAAAACCAGACAAAGATGTCACAAAGAAAGAAAACTACAGGCCAATATCACTGATGAACATAGATGCAAAAATCCTTAACAAAATACTAGCAAACGGAATACTACAGCACATTAAAAGGATCATACATCATGATCAAGTGGGGTTTATCGCAGGAATGCAAGGCTTCTTCAATATATGCAAATCAATCAATGTGATACACCATATTAACTAATTGAAAGATAAAAACTATATGATCATCTCAATAGATCCAGAAAAAACTTTTGACAAAATTCAACACCCATTTATGATAAAAACCCTGCAGACAGTAGGCATAGAGGGAACTTACCTCAACATAATAAAGACCATATATGACAAATGCACAGCCAACATCATTCTCAATGGTGAAAAACTGAAACCATTTCCTCTAAGATCAGGAACAAGTCAAGGATGTCCACTCTCACCACTATTATTCAACATAATTTTGGAAGTTTCAGCCATAGCAGTCAGAGAAGAAATAGAAATACAAGGAGTCCAAGTTGGAAAAGAAGAAGAAAAACTGTCACTGTTTTCAGATGACATGATACTATACATAAAGAATCCTAAAGATGCTACCAGAAAACTACTAGAGCTAATCAAAGAATTTGGTAAAGTAGCAGGATACAAAATTAATGCACAGAAATCTCTTGCATTCCTATACACTAATGATGAAAAATCTGACAGAGAAATTAAGGAAACACTCCCATTTACCATTGCAACAAAAAGAATAAAATACCTAGGAATAAACCTACCTAGGGAGATAAAAGACCTGTATGCAGAAAAGTATAAGACACTGATGAAAGAAATTAACGATGATACCAACAGATGGAGAAATATACCATGTTCTTGTGTTGGAAGAATCAATATTGTGAAAATGACTATACTACCCAAATCAATATACAGATTCAATGCAATCCATAAAAAATTACCAATGGCATTTTTTATGGAACTAGAACAAAAAATCTTAAAACATGTATGGAGACACAAAAGACCCCGAATAGCCAAAGCAGTCTTGAGGGAAAAAAACGGAGCTGGAGGAATCAGAATCCCTGACTTCAGCCTATACTACAAAGCTACAGTAATCAAGAAAATATGGTACTGGCACAAAAGCAGAAACACAGATCAATGGAACAAGAGAGAAAGCCCAGAGATAAACCCACGCACTTATGGTCAACTAATGTATGACAAAGGAAGCAGGGATATACAATGGAGAAAAGACAGTCTCTTCAATAAGTGGTGCTTGGAAAACTGGACAGCTAAATGTAAAAGAATGAAATTAGAACACTCCCTAACACCATACACAAAAATAAACTCAAAATGGATTAGAGACCTAAATGTAAGACCGGACACTATAAAACTCTTAGAGGAAAACATAAGAAGAACACTCTTTGACATAAATCACAGCAAGACCTTTTTTGATTCACCTCCTAAAGTAATGGAAATAAAAACAAAAGTAAACAAATCAGACCTAATGAAACTTCAAAGCTATTGCACAGCAAAGGAAACCATAAGCAAGATGAAAAGACAACCCTCAGAATGGGAGAAAATATTTGCAAATGAATCAATGGACAAAGGATTAATTTCCAAAATATATAAACAGCTCATGCTGCTCAATATGAAAAAACACAAACAACCCAATCCAAAAATAGGCAGAAGACCTAAATAGACATTTCTCCAAAGAAGACATACAGATGGCCAGAAGCACATGAAAAGCTGCTCAACATCACTAATCATTAGAGAAATGCAAATCGAAACTACAATGAGGTATCACCTCACACCAGTCAGAATGGCCATCATCAAAAAATCTACAAACAGTAAATGCTGGAGAGGGTGTGGAGAAAAGGGAACCCTCTTGCTCTGTTGGTGGGAATGTAAATTGATACAGCCACTATGGAGAACAGTATAGAGGTTCCTTATAAAACTAAAACTAGAATTACCAAATGACCCAGCAATCCTACTACTGGGCATATACCCAGAGAAAACCACAATTCAAAAAGATCCATGCACCCAATGTTCATTGCAGCACTACTTACAATAGCCAGGTCAGGGAAGCAACCTAAATGCCCATCGACAGATGAATGGATAAAGAAGATGTGGTAAAAATATACAATGGAATATTACTCAGCCATAAAAAGGAACGAAATTGGGTCATTTGTAGAGACGTGGATGGATCTAGAGACTGTCATACAGAGTGAAGTCAGAAAGAGAAAAACAAATATCGTATATTAATGCATATATGTGGAACCTAGAAAACTGGTACAGATGAACCGGTTTGCAGGGCAGAAACTGAGACACAGATGTAGAGAACCAACGTACGGACACAAAGGGGGGTGGGTGGTCGTGTGATGAATTGGATGATTGGGATTGACATGTATACACTGACGTGTATAAAACTGATGACTAATAAGGACCTGCTGTATAAAATAATAAATAAAAGTCAAAATTTAAAAAGAAACAAGAAACAGAAGAGACCAGAGATCTAGCTCTTTTTCTCTCTCTCATTCTCTCTCCTTCTTCCTCTCTGCCCACCATGTAAAGATACAGCACCCATTAACCAGGAAGAAGGTGTTCACCAAGAATCTGAGTGCACTGGAATCCTGCTCTTGAACTTCCAGCATTCAGTCCAGAACTAAGAGAAATAAATATTTGTTGTTTAATCAAAAAAAAAAAAAAAAAAAGAAAAGAAACTGATGAAAGAAATTAAAGATGCTACAAACAGATGTAGAGATATACCATGTTCTTGGATTGGAAGAATCAACATTGTGAAGATGACTATACTACCCAAAGCAATCTACAGATTCAATGCAATCCCTCACAAACTACCAATGGCATTTTCTACACAACTAGAACAAAAAATTTCACAATTTGTATGGAAACACAAAAAACCCTGAAGAGGCAAAGCAATCTTGAGAAAGAAAAATGGGCTGGAGGAATCAGGCTCCTGTACTTCAGATAACACTACAAAGCTACAATAATGAAGACAGTATGGTATTGGCAGGAAAACAGAAATATAGATCAATGGAACAGGATAGAAAGTCCAGAGATAAACCCACGCACATATAGTCACCTTATTTTTGATACAGGAGGCAAGATATACAATGAAGACAAGACAGCCTCTTCAATGAGTGGTGCTGGGATAACTGAACAGCTACATGTAAAAGAATGAAATCAGAACACTCCCTAACACCATACACAAAAATAAACTCAAAATGGATTAAAGATATAAATGTAAGGCCAGACACTATCAAACTCTTAGGAGAAAAATAGGCAGAACACTCTGTGACATAAATCACAGCAAGATCCTTTTTGACCTATGTCCTAAGACATGGAAATAAAATAAAATAAACAAATGGGACCTAATGAAACTTAAAAGCTTTTGCACATCAAAGAAAAACATAAACGAGATGAAAAGACAATCCTCAGAATGGGAGAAAATATTTGCAAATGAAGCAACTGACTAAGGATTAATCTCTAAAATATACAAGCAGGTCACACAGCTCCATATCAAAAATCAAACAACCCAATGCAAAAATGGGCAGACGACCTAAAAAGACATTTCTACAAAGAAGATATACAGATTGCCAACAAACACATGAAGGGATGTTCAACATCACTAATCATTGGAGAAATGCAAATCAAAACTACAATGAGTTATCACCTCACACTGGTCAGAATGGCCATCATCAAAAAATCTACAAACAGTTAATGCTGGAGAGGGTGTGGAGAAAAGGGAACTGTCT
This sequence comes from Phocoena phocoena, assembly GCF_963924675.1. Lineage (NCBI taxonomy): Eukaryota > Metazoa > Chordata > Mammalia > Artiodactyla > Phocoenidae > Phocoena > Phocoena phocoena. The sequence continues at coordinate 22,954,161 of NC_089234.1, forward strand.
TGCACTGTTGGTGGGAATGTAAATTGATATAGCCACTATGGAGAATGATATGGATAGTTTAAAAAACTAAAAAGAGAACTACCATATGACCCAACAATCCCACTACTGGGCATATACCTAGAGAAAACCATAATTTAAAAAGAATCATGTACCAAAATGTTCACTGCAGCACTGTTTACAATAGCCAGGTCATGGAAGCAACCTAAGTGTCTATCAACAGATGAATGGATAAAAAAAAGTGGCACATATATACAATGGAATATTACTCAGCCATAAAAAAAATGAAATTGAGTTATTTGTAGTGAGGTGGATGGACCTAGGGTCTGTCATATAGAGTGAAGTAAGTCAGATAGAGAAAAACAAATACCGTATGCTAACACATACATGTGGAATCTAAAAAAAAAAGGTTCTGAAGAACCTAGGAGCAGGACAATAATAAAGGCACAGAGGTAGAGAATAGACTTGAGGACACAGGGAGTGAGAAGGGTAAGCTGGCACGAAGTGAGAGAGTGGCATGGACATATATACACTACCAAATATAAAATAGATAGCTAGTGGGAAGCAGCCGCATAGCACAGGGAGATCAGCTCTGTGCTTTGTGACCACCTAGAGGGGTGGGATAGGGAGCATTGGAGGGAGACACAAGAGGGAGGGGATATGGGGGTATATGTATATGTATAGCTGATTCACTTTATTATACAGCAGAAATTAACACACCATTGTAAGGCAATTATACTCCAATGAAGATGTTAAAAATAAATAAATAAAAAATAAAATACGGAAATCCTTCCATTTGCAACAAGATGTGTGATTCTTGAAGGCATGACGTTAAGTGAAACAAGCCAGACACAGAAAAAGGAATATTGTATGGGCTTACTTATGTGTGGAATCTGAAATAGTCAAACTTGTTGAAGCAGAAAGGGGAATGGTGGTTAACATGACTTATGGGAGGGGGAAATAGGGAAAAAATGGTTAAAAGGTACAAAGTTTCAGTTATTTAAGATAGACAAATTCTGGAGATTTACTATGTAATATAGTACCTGTAACTAACAATACCTTATTGTATACTTAAAATTTGCTAAGAGGGTAGATCTTATGTTAAGTGTTCTTATCATACACACACAAATAATAATAAAGGAAATGGAAGAAAACTTTGGAAGGTGGTGGATATGTTTACGGCCTTGACTGTGGTGATGGTTTTATGAATATATTCTTATTTCCAAACTCATCAATTTATTTACATTACATATCTACTGCTGTTTCTATGTCAATAATTACTCAACAATTTTAAAATAGTAAGTTAGAAAAAGAATTACAATTTATAGTCTAAGAAAGGAGAGAAAATGCAATCATATAAAATGCTCCATTAAAACTACAGAAAAAGAGTGGGAGACCAAAAAGTAAAAAGAAAAAAGACATAAAAAAAGCAATAGAAAAAATTTACCAATAGGTAGATATTAAACCAACTATATCAATAATCACTGTAAATATCAGTGTCCAAATACACAGAGTGGATTTAAAAGACAACAAGATCCAATTACATGTTGTCTATAAGAAAGCTACTTTAAATATAAATACACAAATTAAAAGGTAAGGGATGGGGCTTCCCTGGTGGCACAGTGGTTGAGAGTCCACCTGCCAATGCAGGGGACACGGGTTCGTGCCCCAGTCCGGGAAGATCCCACATGCCGCGGAGTGGCTGGGCCCGTGAGCCACGGCCACTGAGCCCGCTCATCTGGAGCCTGTGCTCCACAACGGGAGAGGCCACAACAGTGAGAGACCCATGTACCACAAAAAAAAAAAAAAAAAAAAGGTAAGGGATGGAAAGAAATACACCATGCTAACACAAATCACAAGAAAGCTGAATTAACCATATTAAGTTCAGACAATGTAGGCTTCAGAGAAAGGAAAATTTTCAGGGTGAAAGAAGCGAATTCACGTAATGATAAAGGAATCAATTCGCCAGGAAAAAAAACCGATTCTAAATGTCCATGCATTTAACAACAGAGCACAAAAATACATGAGGCAAAAGCTGGTAGAACTTCAAGGAGAAATAGACAAATCCATTATTTTATAGTTACGGATGGAGACAACACCCATTGATTAGTAATTATTATATCCAGGAGGCAGAAAATCTGCAAGGATATAGTTGAACTGAACAACATGATCAATCAACTGAATATACTTAATATAAATAGAATATTCCATCTTAAAACAGCAGAATACACACTATTTTCAAAGTTACATGGAATTCACCAAGATATACTAGTATCTGAGACATAAAACATGTCTTATCAAATTTAAAAGAAGCTAAATCATATAAAGTATGGTCTCAGACCAGAGTGTTACTAAGCCAGAAATCAATAACAGAAAGAGAGCTAGAAAAATCTCCCAAAGTTTAGAGATTAAACAACACACTTCTAAATAACACCTGGATCAAAGAAGTCTCAAGAGAAATTTTAAAACTATTTCAAACTAAATGAAAATACACTTTATGAAAATTTATGATACAGTGAAAGCAGTACTTAGAGTGAAAGTAGAGCCATCAAGTGCACATAACTAAAAAGAAGATTTAAATGTATAATCTAAGCTTCCACTTTAGAAAACTAGAAAATAAAGAGAAAACTTAATTCAATGTAAGGTGAAGACAAGGAATAATTTAAAAAATAGAGCAGAAATCAATAAAACTGAAAAAGAAAACCAACAGAGAAAAAAAATCAATGAAATAAAAGCTGGTTCCTTAAAAAGATTAATAAACTGGAAAAACCTCTAGCCAAGTTAAACCAACTACCACCCCCCCCCAAAAAAAAGCAGACAAAAAATAAAAATTGTTAATAACATAAATGAAAGAGGTATTATCACCACGGATCCCATGAAAATTGAAAGGATAATAAAAGAACATAAAAACAAGTTTATGTTCCAAAATTTCATACCCTAGATGAAATGGACCAATTCTTTGAAACATATAATCTACCAAAACTCACACAAAGAGAAACAGATAATCTGAATAGACTTATAGCTATTAAAGAAATTGAATCAATAATTAATAATCTTCCAAAAAGAATGTAAGAAGCCCAGATGGGTTTACTCGTGAATCCTTCAAAACATTTAAAGAAGTGATACTAATTCTCTACAAACTGGTCCAGAAAACACAAAAATGGGGAACTATTCTGAATTCAATCTATGGGGCAAGCACTACCTTAATACCAAAACCAGAGAAAGACATTAAAATAAAGGAAAACTACAGGCCAGTATGTCTTATGAACACAGATGCAAATATTCTCAACAAAATATTAGCAAAAGAATTTATACCATGATCATGTATGATTTCTCCACATTATGCAAAGCTGTTTCAGCACTGCAAAAATACATTGATGTAATCTATCACATCTACAAGCTAAAGAAACAAAACGTATGATCATATAAAAAATACAGAAGAAGCATTTGAAAAAAATACAATACCCATTTATGATAAAAACTACCAGCAAACTGTGAATAGAGGGAAACACCTTTAACTTGACTTTTAAAATCTACCAGAAAATTACACTTAATGTTGAGGAACTAGTTATGTTCCCACTAAGATCAGGAACTAGGCAAGGATGCCCACTCTCACTACTCTTATTCAACATCATGTTGGAAGTTCTAGCTAAAGCAACAAAACCAAGAAAAATAAATAAAAGGTATACATGTATACAGCCTGGGAAGAAAGAAATAAAGAGCTTTTTAAGTCCAACTGGTCTGTTGTGTCATTTAAGACTGCTGTTGCCATGTTGATTTTCTGGCTGGCTGATCTGTCCATTGATGTAAGTGGGGTGTTAAAATCTCCTACTATTATTGTATTGTTGTCAGTTTCTCCCTTTAGGTGTCTCAATATTTGGATTATATATTTAGGTGCTCCTGTATTTGGTGCATATGTTAACGAGTGTAATATCCTCTTCTTGTATTGATCTCTTTACCATTATATAATGTCCTTTTTTATCTTTTGTTATAGATTCTTGTTTTAAAGTCTACTTTGTCTGATGTGAGTATTGCTACCCTTGCTTTTCCTGTTTCCATTTGTATGAAATAGCTTTTTTCATCCCTGCACTTTCAATCTGATTTTCTATATTTTTGTTTTCTGTTTCATTGATTTTTTTAGCTCTTACCTTTATTATCTCTTTCCTTCTGTTTGTTTTGGATTTAATTTGTTCTTCTTTTTCTCATTTCTTCTATTTTTTTCTGCTTCAGTCTTTCTACTTCTTTGCTTGGAATTCTAATTACACATATGGTAAATTGTTAGATACTGCTTTTCAGCTCTTAAGTGCTGTGTTCTGTGCTCTCTATTGCATACACTTCCTTTCTTTCTCTCTCTCTGTTTTTCCTGATATATCTTCTACTTATCTGTATAAGATTTTTTATATGACTCTTTTAGTTTCCATTTTTTTGATGAAATTCCTCAAGTCCCCATGCAAGTGCACCTTTTCCACTAGATCTTTAAACATTAATCATAGTTATTTTAAAGTGTCTGTCTGATGACTCCAGTTACTAGGTCATCTCTAAATATGGTCCTTCCTTATTTGTTGTCTTATTTTCTTGACAATGCAGTTTTTATTTTTTCTTGTTTTCTATTTTGTCTTTTAATTTTTGATCGAATGCCACACACTGCATCATAATATGAAGTATATTCGAGACTAAGAGATGTAGTATTACATACATATCTATATATTATTATTTATATGAAAATATACCCATTTTTCTCAATCAATAAGTGTGGAGGATTGACTCAATCTCATCAGGAATTTAGCTGAGTAGATTTCATTGTTGTTCTGCTTACCTTCCATGCACCAAGAACTTCAAATTTCCTTAATTATGCCTTGTATTTATAAAGGAGGCTCTGATAGTTAAAGAGTTCTTCTCAATATTTTTGCCACACCCTTGTCTCTCAGCCATCTCTGTACATCTCTGCTTATAGGGTATATCTTTGTATGCTCTTTAGCCTTCTAGGAGTAGTAAACTCCTCTTGCTTGTTGTTCAATGCTTGCCAAATTGAGAAAGGAAGACAGGTTCAGTTGTGTCCTGGTCCAGCCTCAGTGTTAGGTATGCCCTGTGTTCTGGGGCCTCGGAGATGGGTTCTGTCAGCATTCTTTCCACCTGTACCATAGCAGGAAGCTAACCTCTGCCTTGCATCTGTAGTGTATCTTGCGCAGGAGAGTTTATTACCTTCTTTGCAATGGTGTGAGACCTCAAATGGTAACAGTGTGGGATCTTGGGCTCTGTACATTTTCCTGTGATTATAGTAAAGAAGAATTTACTAATGGCAATGGACTCCATTTTACATTACACATTTTTGATAACTATTCAGTTCTTTCTACTTTTAAGTCCTTTGGAATGCATATTGAGTGAAACTTCACACATATAGAAATCTAAACCATTTGAACAAATCACACATTTCCCTTTCTATATTATGGTTGATAATCAGCATTTTCTTTCTATTTTGTCCCATTTCTCTTTTATTATTTCCTCGAAACAACTTTTTTGGGGCCTGGACATCATTCTTAAATTTTAGTTGTAGGACTGCTTTGCTTAATTGAATCCCATGTTGCCTGAGAGTGGTTAATTATCAGAACAGCCACTGTGTTTTCCAAATCACATGTGTGAATGGCTTTTTCTTTGTGTGGCAAAAGAAGTCAATCAGGCAGAACAATATATGTGGATAATTTAAAAATTTTATATGAGAAAAGGGGATCTATACACAACTACCATTCAAGGTCTTCCTATCAAGGGTACTAGTCTAATCAATTATCACTTCTAAATTCACATGGTCTATTTATCTCTTGTGCTGAAGTGTTGAAAGCCAAGATTAATGATGGCAATAGGGAGATGGTGCAAAAGATGGTGAAGAGATAACCTTGGAGAATCTTCTCTGTGTTATCCAATGTTTTCTAATAGACTAGTATGAAAGTAGAGGTATTTTGGTTACTTAACTTTCTAATTTGGGTATAAATGTTAAAAATTACAAAAATTATCCAGACAGATTGTATCTAATGTTATGTTCCCATTAGTTGAATGGTTCATTGCTTTATATCTAATCTGTTTTTTTTCCTGACTCTATTGCATAGACTATAACAAATCCAATTGACTTTTCCTGGATATTTTTATAATCTTTCATTGCAATTTGCTCCATTTTGTTTGGAATTAACAAATTAGCTGACATTAAATGCTAAGATAGTAATAAATGATGATCATGTTAATATCCTTGTGTTACCACAATTTTGGTTAGTCTTATTTGTTTAAAGAATGGTGATAATAAGATTAAATTCATCAATATTATTCCCATGTGGGCAATACAAAGAGAAAAATAACAAAAACAAAATTTTATTTCCTCTCCTGTACATGCCTTTGCATAGTCAGCTATAATATATATGCATAATAAAAATAAAGTGTTATAGACAGTATTTAAAATACTATTTTCTGGTCCATCACTATCTGTGGGATAAAGGTTCAACTTCTTAGCATGCCTGAGTAGAAAAAGCCCATGTAAATCTTACCTTGCCCTATTTTTCTACCTTCACCTGATGTTTTTGCCGGAAAATGCAGTGCTATAAAAACCCTTAACTTATGACTAATCTCAAACATTTGGTGCCCTCTAAGAACTTTCTACCTAGGTATATGCCACTTCTTTTTGCCACTTCCTTTCCTTGGAATATGTATCCTATCCCTGCTCATCACTCAGTCTTAACATCCAGTTCAAATGTTACATTGTGTTCCTGCCTTTTATTTTTCACTTTTTTTCACAATAGTAAATACATTCTTCTATTATAAAACCTATCATATTATATTGTAGTTTTCTGTTTATATTTACATTTTATAAGAATTTTATTCTATATTTCTTCCCTCCTAGGTTGACTATTGAAAGAGCAGTATTGTATCATTATTTTTACAGTCTCAGTGTCCTACGATATTACTTCTCATCCAACATGTATTCTTTGAGTTATAAAGGACTAAGTTGCATATTTGATCTGTATTGACTGAAATAATAAATAAAAGAGTGAATTTGGATCAGCGCAGTTACATGTTTATGAGGAAGAAAAGCTTAAAATATTGATATATTATCTTTTGGCAATGACCACATTGCTTATCTGCAGAGAACTCTTTGAAAAATTTAAGAAAACAGAAAAAGTAGATACCAAAGACTGTCTTCCTTCATTTCTCTCATCCCAAGCACAGAGTACTTCTATTGATAAGGTTCAAGCATTTTATCACAATTTCGTTGTTGTTTCTTTATAAAATAGCATATATTTAGTGCTTATGTATTATGCTATGTGTTTTGAAACAATTTTTATAACAACCTACTATGATCAGAGTTCTATTAATCTGACAAATATTCAATAGTTAATAAATGTCAAGCCCAGGTGGCTTATGCTAATTGATCTCAAACCCAGCTGTCTCCACTGATAGCCTCATTAGAGTCTCACAGTGGCTCGGATTCAAAGATGCTGGCTCATTCTAACAAAACACAAACTAAATCAGTATGTAAATCCTTAAGGACAACTTGCTAATTACCCATGGGACATGTAAAATTCTGGATCAATTGACAATACTTTCAGTCTAACCAGGATTGTCTCACTGTAGACTCGTAACACAGAAGCCAAAGTATCAGAAGTATGCTTGGTGATCAGTAGCTGATAAATGGAAAATGGAAGTTATAATGTAGGCTGTATAATTAATAGCATTGAATTCTGATGGGCCTGCCAGGTAGCCCAGGTATTAACTTCCATCTGTTAGGGTATCCTCCCTTGCTGACCAGTTTGAATATTCATTGCCAATGTTTTTCCCTGTCACTCACTTTTTCTGTATCTACTCCTTCACTGATAATCTGTCTCCTTATGATTGTCACAGTCTTTCTCTTGGTATGTTCATATTGTCAGTCAGTTACTCACTCATTTTGGTGCCCAGGAGTCTCCTTAAGACAGTTAATTTTGAACATCTCTATTGTAAGCCATCACAGCAACAGTGAGTTGATATTTAAATTTGTCATGAACCAGGTACTCTACCAAATATTTTCTTGTTTTAATTTAATTTTCATAACAACCTTTGAAATAGATACTTTTTGTTTATCCCTGCCTTACAGATAAGGAAACTGATCTTAAGGAATTTAAAAATTCCTCCTCAAGAACACAAAATGTTATGCAGAGAAGTCAGAGTAAAGATCAAGCTCTATGTGTCTTCAGAGCCTGAGTACTTAATATTGAGATGATTATGAGTTGATTTCATTACTTAGCTCTCAGAGAGAAAGATTATTTCCAGTTCCAGTTTTTTGAAGACAGGCCATTGTTGCCACCATGTGCTTCCTATAGAGCTATTAGTTCCTTTTCACAAATGAAGAAAGTGATGCTTAGATAGGGGAACTGCCCCCAAATCACACAGCTAACAAGCAGCATAACAAACTAGAATCAAAGCTCTCCTGATTTCAACATTTTTGATCTTTCCACTCCATGATGTTGGTGAAAAATTTGCCAGTCTACTCAAATTAACCAGGGAAATGGAAATATTTTAAGTACTCAGCTGAAGAGGGGTTGTCTTCCAGCAGATGAGTTGCATGGAGTTACACTATCTTAGACTCTTAGAAACAGGTATTTTTACACAATGTGACCTGTGTTTCTCATTCCCCTTAGATGCTAACATTTAAGAGCTTAAAATCCTTCAGGGTAAAGTGATGAGCTGGTATTTCATGTAGTCAACAGAGAAGACTGAGAAAAATTCATTTGAAAATATCATTATATACTGCTTTCTAGAACTTCTGAAAGAGAATGAAATAAGTTTTATCCCTTTTCACAAAAGTCCACATTCCTCCATGTAGGTAACAGATTTCTCTAGGATTTAATATACATAACATATAGATGACTTTGATTAATTTTCCTACACCCTAAAGTATCTACAAGCAGTATTCCCAAATATTTAAGGTTCACAGATGAATTAATTGGTTGAAAAAATATATACAAGCTTGACTGCTTGCATCATTTATCACTGAGCTTTCAAATGATAAAATGGTTGGAAAAACAGTCTTGCTTCTCTGGACCAAACAGTGATGTGGCAGGGGAAAAAAACCCACATCACTTAGAAACTTAAGTGTTAATTTTCATTCTAGTGACAAGAGCATATACAACTAACAAAAACTAACACCATCATAACAATCAGTTATGAGTTATTAAGTTCCAATTATATATCAGAGAATTATCTCTCTTCACAGTAGTACCATAAACAACTAATATTAGTTCCATTTTTAAAGTGAGAAAGGAAAAAAAAAAAGATTGAATCAGAACATCCTTTCGTAACTTGCTCAAAATCATGAAGTTAGTGTATCAGGTATGGTTCCACTAGGAAAACAGAAATGGAGATCATTTATAACACAAGAAATGGATCACACAGGTAGCAAAAGGTCAGTTGGAGGGCAGTGAGGAAGCCTAGAGTTTGGCAGTAACAGGAAGCCACTCTCACTCCTAGGCTAAAGGGACAAAATGAAGGAGACAGGCAGTGTTGTACCTGTTACTGAGTGGAAGAGGGAACTACAAAAGGACTGGCTGTCAGAAGCTGAAGCTAGTTATGATGCTGCTGGTCAAGGTATTGTTCAAGGCAGAGAGAATAGGGACAATTTACTTTTGTTCTGAGGGCAAACAGACCTAACAAAACATGGGTTGATAGACACTTGCGATTAGTTTTAAGACCTGTGCTCTTTCCAGGCCACCATGTTAATTCTATGTATTCCCAAAATACTATACGATTTGGGGGAAAGAGTTTAATTCCCTGGGCCTTTTGTTCCTTGTTTTGAAGAACTTCTATAAAGCTAATTGATGATAGTACAACCATAAAACTCAGACCTCCTGAAATTGTCAGTGTAGGATTTCCCTCCACATCAGTCTACCTATGAGGCCTTAAAAGGACTGATGTTTTATATTTTAATTGAAACCATTTTCTTTCCATTGCATCAGTATCTTGTTTAAATAGTACACTGTAATATGAACAGTAGATTTGTACAAAGCTAAAAAACAATCTCAATTACCTTTAGAGGCTTAAGGACTTAAAATAGCTTATTAATCTTAAAAGACAGGTAGATCAATTCAGTAAGAGCTATATCTCCAAGAAAAATTCCTATATCGTTGGAATTATATTCACCTGGGACTAAGCCTTAAGAACAGGCTGGTGACATTCTATTTCACGACACTGTTAAACACCACAAAAACATTGGTATCTGGACAAGCAATCAAAACATAGAATTGTATTACAGAATACGCAAGAATTGGACGATTTGTTACAAATTATTTCCAAGAATTCTATTAGACTATAATTAGCCAGTAAATCTATATGGGCAGGCAAAATCCAGGAAGGAGGAACAAACCATACATGGCTTTCTGCCAGCACTAGCTCAAGTGAAACCCTTAAACTCTAAGTCAATTTGAATACCAAGTTATACAAAGATTCAGACAGTGGAGATCCATTATGCTCCTAATTTTTATTCTGAGCCTAGGTTTCTTTACTCAGGGGAGATGACCAGCAACAGTTTCTTGACAACAGGCTTGCTAAGAAAGTAACCATGACAAGCAGAGCTGTGCAAATTAGATGACAGGCAATTAATATTCAAGGAGGAGAAGTTACAGCTGCTTGGCTATCCATTCCAATCTGAACCCACAGATCCCTTCCTACTGCAAGCATGCTAGGAAAACTCAAATGTCCCCAAGGGAAGACCAGACTAAGCCCCAAGATATTCTTCTCCTCTTGGTGGGATAGGGCAGTTAGTGAGATTTGGAATTTGGAGTACTCAGAGGAAGAAAAGAAAATCACATGATGTAGCAATCTTGGTATGTTATGAATGCCTCAGTACATAGAGAAGACAAGCCATTGATGAGATATGATAATATCAAAAGAGATAAGAATGAAAGATGTGTTGAATCCATTTGAGAATCTGTCAGCAATGCATATTTGTCATTGATAAATATCTAATAAAGAATGTGTGAAAGTCATCTTGATAATTCACTTCCAATAAAGTTTGGTGGTGATAACATAGTACCTTATCATGTGATTCTTACTCTTCTCTGAGTGTGCAGTTAGGAAGAGCTGACATAAGACAGTTTGGAGATTTTGACTGTGCAATAGGTAGGTGAGTGGGAAATGACTCTTTATTCTAGCAACTTTGCATGGATAGAATCAGGGATTCTGTTCTTACTTTGGTGTTTCATTTTCTTTATAGGGCCTGAAATAGGCCCTATACACTTTCTATCTGCACCGAAAAGGAAATCAGACTAAAAGATAACCGGATCTTGAGTATAACTTTAATATCAATGTACTTTATAAGGCTAGATACATAAACTATGAACATTGTTTGAAACTTAGAGCAAAGGCAGTTGAAGGAACTATTTTGAAAGACTATTATCTGATATATAAAAAGAGCTGCTGACTTATTTAGAGAGGAAATTTTGGTTAATGCCATGTTCAAACAATTTAATTTCATTCACCTTTTTTGTTTTAAAATATGTTAGAAAAGTTGCTTACCTGGGCATGTATGGATTTTTGAAATCTACGGTATTTTAAGTTTTAGAAATTTTAATGTATTGTGCAATTCTGTTTCCAGAATGTTAGAACCCTAAAAGACCTTGGGATTATGGTCCAATTACATCATTTTCCAATAAGTGATAAGGAGGTTCCTTACCTCAAGTTATTAAGCAATTAGGGATCAAGAGGATTTCCTCAAGTCCATGAATTTTCAAATGTTACTCTAGCAGATACTTTGTCAGGAATAATGCCTACAATCTCCAGAAATATTCATATAAGAGAAAATAAACTAGTAGTCCTGCTAGAATGAGAAACATTAGACAAGTCCCGAGAATCAGGGATCAGTGGTGATTTCAGGTGTTTAACATACTGAGAGAATAACTGGTCAGCCAAAATACACAAGGTACTACCAAGTCCTGCTTCCTATCAGCCTCTATCTAGTATCTGGGATACTGCCTGTTTGGCCTCATCTTCTCTCAGCTATGACCCTAAACTCTTCCCTTGGATCACCATGTTTTTGACTTCTGATTCTTCCCAGAGTCCAGTTTGTATAATACTGAATCTAGATCCCTTCAGCTGATAGTCTGATCAAGGTCAAAAATTTGAAACAAAGCTATTCAACTCATCCCTAGAATTAACAGGAAGTTAAAGTCTACTAGCCAATTGTCTTCCCAGGCTTACCACACCCTTCCCACTTATATATTGACTGTGAAGAGTTCTGTGACATACTTAGCTCCTCTCTGAAACTTGCCTTGAGAGAAGTATTTCCATTTGGAGACAACAGACAGAGCTAGCGCTTGGAAATCCTGAATGTCCAGAATAATGCTCAAGGCTTGGTCGCTTCTAATGCTAATTAGGCATCCAGTCAGATGAAATGTATAACTCCATTCATTATCGAGCCCTTTGAGCCTCAGAAATCCCACAATGATCACTGGCCAACAATAAAGCTTCTCTCTTCTCATCTAATAACTGCCAAATATTATGTTTATACTTCCAAATGTAAATGATACTTCAGCTATCCATCAGCTGAAAGCCAAACGTGAAGTTCACCCAAAAGTAAAACAGGCAGTTAGATAGGCAATTGCTTCATTTTCAAAAGTTCTACATTAAATTCAAATGTTATTCAAGGTTACTGCCATTCAGATTAAATTGACATTTAGAAAGAAAATATGAATTCTTTCCTAACCTTTAGAAATAACATAGGATTTAGACATTTCAATATTGTTTCCATCTCCCTTACTTGTGTTTCTTATCAGTTTATTCAGTGCCCAAACAATTATTTCTTAACCTTTGACAGGATGTGATGAGCTGGTCTAAGAACAGCAACTAGTAGACACACTTCAGTACTGCAATAGAGCTCCTAAGAGCATTTTATCTCATTTTCTCTGTGATTTTATTTATACCAAATTTTGAAAATCAATTAAAATGAAAAAAATAATCAAGTACTTTTTGTTATTTGTTTTGGAGTGTGAAATCCAACATTCTCTAGGACCAAATGGAAATATTTTCTGTCTGAGTAAAAAATAAAATAAAGCACAAGTTTTTACCATGTCTGTTATCAAATTACTCTCCCCAGTCTTTAACCAAGGATATAATCAGAGACAACTACTTCTACTCAAAATGTTAAAATTGGTCAGAATATTTCCTATGCAAAAAGATAAAACCATAAAATTAATAGTGGAGAATATTAGCCAAGCATTTCTTCCAGAATGAGCATGGAATACAGAGAGGGTCAGCAGTCAGATCTTATGTGAATTTCATTCATGGATTATTCATGCACAAGACTGGGAACACTGTAATATGATGGCAAAGGAAATTTAAAGGAGAAAGGAGTGTTTTCTCTTTAAGAGTTAGTGATAAGATAATTGTGCAATGGTAGAGCTGAGAAAGACATGACTTTTAGTCATTACATATAAGTTAAAAGGACAAAGGCATATGATTTAAGGCATAATTTAAAAGTGGTGGAGTAGACTGATGTGAAAGTCCTCCAGAGGGTACAAATCCATTTATCCATTTACCTATAGACCAATTTCTCTGACGACATGTATAAACAGAAGGTGGTCATATTGTCACAATATTAAAGTAGAGAGTGCAGGTTCAGGGGGCCAGTGTTATAATCCTTAGTCTGTCAGAGAGTAAGAAAGTGCTCAAAAAAACAAAGTAATGGGGGTAAGTCACAGGGACAGAGGCACTACCTGAAAGAACTCCCGTTTGCTGAAGATGGAACACCTTGAACAACAAAATAGAAAAAGCAGTAATGTATTATAACCACCACAGTATAAAGTAAATATCCATGTGTCCATGTTGATGGAAATAAATAATTTAATACATTTTAAAATGGGAGATGAGACAAATCTACCATATAGAAGTATTATCAATAATTCACATAGATGTTCTCGCCTCAAGAAGCACAACTCCTCAACTTTTCAGTGTGGACTATGCTTAGTGATTTGCTTCCAAAGAGGACAATGTGAAAGGGAAAGAATGGGAAATAACGTTACAGTGAAGAAACCAGGCAAACACTACCTTAGCCAGATGATAATGAGGAATGAATCATATCAACAGCATATATCTGTGATACGTGATTAGAATAGCACTTTACTTTTGTGGATTTTTCTCCAATAACTAAAAACTCCAGTCTACACATGAGAAAAAAACAGACAACCCCAAACAGAGGGGCACTCTATAAAGTATCCAACCATTGCTCTCAAAACTAGCAAGGTTATCAAAACAATGGAAATTCTGAGAACCTATCACAGCCCAAAGGAACCTCAGGAAATAATTAAATATAACACGGTATTCTGGATGGTTTCATGGAACAGAAAATGGACAATGGTGGAACACTAATGAAATCGATCTGCTCATTTTTTCCCCCCTTTTTTTCTTCCTTTTCTTCTGAGCCGTGTGGCTGGCAGGGTCTTGGTACTCTGGCCGGGTGTCTGGCCTGGGCCTCTGAGGTGGGGGAGTTGAGTCCAGGATATTGGAACACCAGAGGCCTCCCAGTTCCATGTAATATCTATCAGTGAGACCTCTCCCAGAGATCTCCATCTCAACACTAAGACCCAGCTCCACTTAACGGCCAGCAGGCTCCAGTGCTGGATGCGCCATGCCAAACAACTAGCAAGACAGGAACACAACCCCACCCATTAGCAGAGAGACTGCCTAAAATCATACTAAGTTCACAGATACCCCAAAAGACACCAAACAGATGTGGCCCTGCCCACCAGAAAGAAAAGATGCAGCCCCACCCACCAGAACATAGGCACAAGTCTCCTCCACCAGGAAGCCTATACAAGCTACTGAACCAACCTCACCCACTGGAAGCAGACACCAAAACAACGGAAACTACAAACCTGCAGCATGCAAAAGAGAGACCCCAAACACAGTGAGTTAAACAAAATGACAAGACAGAGAAATATGCAGCAGATGAAGGAGCAAGGTAAAAACACACCAGACCAAACAAATGAAGAGGAAATAGGCAGTCTACCTGAAAAAGAATTCAGAGTAATGACAGTAAAGATGATCCAAAATCTTGGAAGTAGAATGGAGAAAACAGAAGAAACATTTAACAAGGACGTAGAAGAGCTAAAGAGCAAACAAACAAAGATGAACAACACAATAAATGAAATTAAAAATTCTCTAGAAGGAATCAACAGCAGAATAACTGAGGCAGAAGAATGGATAAGTGACCTGGAAGATACAATACTGGAAATAACTGCTGCAGAGCAGAATAAGTTTAAAAGAATGAAAAGAATTGAGGACTGTTTCAGAGACCTCTGGGACAACATGAAATGCATGAACATTCAAACACTAAGGGTCCCAGAAGAAGAAGAGGAAGAGACTTAGAAAATAGTTGAAGAGATTATAGTTGAAAACTTCCCTAACATGGGAAAGAAAATAGTCAATCAAGTCCAGAAAACACAGAAAGTCCTATACAGAATAATTCCAAGGAGAAACATTCCAAGATGCATATTAATCAAACTATCAAAAATTAAATACAAAGAAAAAATATTAAAAGCAGCAAGGGAAAAGCAACAAATAACATACAAGGGAATCCCCATGAGGTTAACAGCTGGTCTTTCAGCAGAAATTATGCAAGCCAGAGGGAGTGGCAGGACATATTTAAAGTGATGACAGGAAAAAACATATAATCAAGATTACTCTACCCAGCAAGGATCTCATTCAGATTTGACAGAGAAATTAAAACCTTTGCAGATAAGCAGAAGTTAAGAGAATTCAGCACCACCAAACCAGCTTTACAGCAAATGCTAAAGGAACTTGTCTAGGCAGAAAACACAAGAGGGAAAAGGCCTAAAGACCTGTATGCAGAAAATTATAAGACACTGATGAAAGAAATTAAAGATGATACAAATAGATGGAGAGATATACCATGTTCTTGGATTGAATCAACATTGTGAAAATGACTATACTACCCAAAGCAATCCTTATTGCTTATCAAATGCAATCCCTATCAAATGCAATCCCTATCAAACTACCAATGGCATTTTTCACAGAACTAGAAAAAAAAAGTTCACAATTTGTATGGAAACACAAAAGACCCCAAATAGCCAAAGCAATCTTGAGAAAGAAAAACGGAGTTGGAGGAATCAGGCTCCTGGACTTCAGACTATACCACAAAGCTACAGTAATCAAGACAGTATGGTACTCACACAAAAACAGAAATACAGAGCAATGGAACAGGATAGAAAGCTCAGAGATAAACCCCCACACATATGGTCACCTTATCTTTTATAAAGGAGGCAAGAATATATAGTGGAGAAAAGACAGCCTCTTCAATAAGTGATGCTGGGAAAACTGGATAGCTATATGTAAAAGAACGAAATTAGAACACTCCCTAACACCATACATAAAAATAAACTCAAAATGGATTAAAAACCTAAATGTAAGACCAGACACTATAAGACTCTTAGAGGAAACCATAGGTAGACCACTCTATGACATAAATCACAGCAAGATCCTTTTTGACCCACCTCCTAGAGAAATGGAAATAAAAACAAAAATAAACAAATGGGACCTAATGAAACTTAAAAGCTTTTGCACAGCAAAGGAAACCATAAACAAGACAAAAAGACAACCCTCAGAATGGGAGAAAACAGTTGCAGATGAAGCAACTGACAAAGGATTAATCTCCAAAATATACAAGTAGGTCATGCCACTCCATATCATAAAAAACAAACAACCCAATCCAAAAATGGGCAGAAGACCTAAACAGACATTTCTCCAAAGAAGATATACAGATTGCCAGCAAACACATGAAAGGATGCTCAACATCACTAATCATTAGAGAAATGCAAATCAAATGAGGTATCATCTCACACTGGCCAGAATGGCCATCAGCCAAAAATCTAGAAACAATAAATGCTGGAGAGGGTATGGAGAAAAGGGAACCCTTTTGCACTGTTGATGGGAATATAAATTGATATTGCCACTATGGAGAACAGTATGGAGATTCCTTAGAAAACTAAAAATAGAACTACCATATGACCTAGCAATCCCACTATTGGGCATATATCCTGAGAAAACCGTAATTCAAAAAGAGACATGTACCACAATGTTTATTGCAGCACTATGTACAATAGCCAGGACATGGAAGCAACCTAAGTGTCCATTGACAGGTGAATAGATAAAGAAGATGTGGCACATATATACAATGGAATATTACTCAGCCATAAAAAGAAACGAAATTGAGTTATTTGTAGTGAGGTGGGTAGACCTAGAGTCTTTCATACAGAGTGAAGTAAGTCAGAAAGAGAAAAATAAATACCACAGGCTAACACATATATATGGAATATAAAAAAAAATGGTTCTGATGAACTTAGGGGAAGGACAGGAATAAAGACGCAGACATAGAGAATGGACTTGAGGACACAGAGAGGGGGAAGGGTAAGCTGGGACGAAGTGAGAGAGTAGCATTAACATATATACATTACCAAATGTAAAATAGATAGCTAGTGGGAAGCAGCCGCACAGCACAGGGAGATCAGCTCAGTGCTTTGTGACCACCTAGAAGGGTGGGAGGGAGGCACAAGAGGGAGGAGATATGGGGATATATGTATACATATAGATGATTTACTTTGTTATACAGCAGAAACTAACACAACATTGTAAAGCAATTATACTCCAATAAGGATGTTAAAAAAAATTAAAGTCCTAAGAAAAAAAATGAATCTTTCATAGTATAATTTTAGTGTTTATGAACCTCAGTATATTGAAATGTAGATTACAAAGTTTTCTTTTATAGGTACTACCTCAAAAATATTTTTGATCTTTAAGTTATTTCCCTAGACAGGAAAATGCTGGATCAATGTGTATGAGCATTTTAATAGCTTTTGATATGCCTTGATATAATTTTGTCTAAACAATCTGTATTAATTTTCAAGATCATCGGTACTGAAAATATGTAGAAATTTCATCAAAAATTTGCCAGTATTGAGTTTTATTTTGTAAGAGAAATGTTAATGAGTGAGTATTCAAGAAGGTGGTATGGAGAAACCCTAAACTTACCTCCTTTCATGGACACAACGAATCCACAACTACATATGGAATAATTATCTCTGAAAGGGACCAGAAAACTGGATGAACAGAGCCTCCACAACTATGGGTAAAAGTATAGCACTGAGATGGGTAGGAGAAGCCAAAATACGGTTTTGCCAAGGGAAAAAAATTTAAAAAATAGACACACCCAGCCACAGCAATCCACAATTGAGAGAGATGAAAAAGGTACAGATGTTTTTTCCATGAGGAGAGAGGTATTCAAGCTCCACATCAGGTACCCTAAGCATGAGATCCTATATAGGACAAAAGAACCCACAAAACACCTGAATTTGGAAATCAACAAGAAACTCTAGGGAATGCATGATGAGGAAAGAAACAGAGGGACTACAAAAACAGCCAGAAAGCAATGAACAAAATGGCAATGTGTGCATACCTATTAATAATTACCTTAAATGTAAGTGGATTAAATTTGTTATTCAAAAGGCAGAGTGGCTGAATGGATCAAAAACACAAGACACATTTACATACTGTCTACAGGAGACTCAAGTCAAGAGAAAGGACACAGACTGAAAGTGAAGGGGTGGAAAAAGATATTCCATATGAATGGAAATAAAAAGAAAGCAGAAGTAGCTATAGTTATATCAGACAAAATAGACTTTAAAACAAAGACTGTAATAAAATATGAAGAAGGACATTAAATAATGGTAAAGGGATATAACAGCAAGAAGGAATAACATTTATAATGTATATACACTCAACATAGGAGAACTAAGATATATAGAGCAAATATTAATTGAATTAAAGGGAGCAACTGAAAGTAATACAAATAATAGGGGATTTTAACACTCCACTTACATCACAGATAAATTATCCAGACAGAAAATCAGTAAGGAAACCTGGGACTTAACACTTTAGACCAAATTAACTTGATATATTCAGAATATAACTTGATATATTCCACCCAAAGCCACAGAATACACATTCTTCTCAACTGCACATAGAACATTCCTAAGGATATATTACATGTTAGGTCACAAAAGAAGCCTCAATAAATTCAAGAACATTGAAATCATATAAAGAATCTTCTCTGACCATAATCATATGAAACTAGAAATCAATTAGAAAAAATATGAAAGCATACAAAAAGCATGGAGATTAAACAATATGGTACTGAACAACAATGGGTTATCAAAAAAAATCAAAGGATAAGTTTTAAAAAAGAGAGACAAATTAAAACAGAAATAAAATGTACTAAAATCTAATAGATGTTGCAAAAGTTGTTCTAAGAGGGAAATTCACAGCAATACAGGCCTACTTCAAGAAACAAGAAAAATCCCAAAAAAACAATCTAAAGGAACTAAAAGGAAAGAAAAAACAGAACACAGCCCAAATTAGTAAAAGAAGAGAAATAAAAAAATCATAGAGGAAATAAATGAAATAGAAAAAAATAGAAAAGATCAATGAAACTAAGAGCTGGTTCTTTGAAAAAAAAGAATATTGACAAAAAAAAAAAAGAATATTGACAAACCTTTAGGTACACTAACGAAGAAGAAAGGGGAGAGGCTGCAAATAAATAAAATCAGAAATGAAAAAGAAGTTACAACTGATACTACAGAAATAAAGGATCATAAGAGACAACTATGAACAATTATACACCAAAAATTGAACGACCTAGAAGAAATGGATAAATTTCTAGAAACATATCTTCCAAAACTGAATCATGAAGAAACACAAAATCTGAATAGATTGACTACTAGTAAGGAGACTGAAACAGAAATAAAAATCACCCAACAATCAAAATCTAGGACCAGACAGCTTCACTGGTAAATTTAGCAAAAGATTCAAAAAATGTTAACACCTATTCTTCTCAAATTCTTCAAAAAATAATGAAGAGGGTGGGAAACCTTCCAAACACATTTTATGAAGCCAGCATTACCCTGATACCAAAATCAGACAAGGACACCACACACACATACACACACACACACACACACACACACACACATACACACACACACACAAATTACAGGTCAATATCCTTGATAAACATGGATGCAAAATCCTCAACAAAGTACTAGCAAACCAAATTCAACAATACATAAATAGGATCATAGACCAAGATCAATAAGATTTATTCCAGGGATGCAAGGACATTTCAACATTCACAATTAACAAAATGAAGAATAAGAATCACATGATCATCTCAATAGATGCTGAAAAAGCATGTGACAAAATTTTCAACAAAGTGGGTATAGAGGGAACATACTTCATCATACTAAAGGCCATAACCGACAAGCTCACAGTTAACATCATACTCAACAATGTAAATCTGAAAGCTTTTCCTCTAAGATCAGGAACAAGACAAGGATGCCCACTCTCACCACTTTTATTCAACATAGTATTGGAAGTCCTAGCCACAGCAATTAGGCAAGAAAAGAAAGAGAAGTCATCAAAATTTAAAAAATGTCACTATTTGCAGATACCAAAATACTATATGTAGAAAATCCTAAAAATTCCATCAAAAAACTGTTACAGTGAATTCAGTTAAGTTACAGGATACAAAATCAATACACAGAAATCTGGGTTGTTTCTTTACACTAATAATGAACTATAAGAAAGAGAAAATAAGAAAGCAATCCTATTTACAACTGCATGAAAAAGAATAAAATACGTAGGAATAAATTTAACCAATGAGGTGAAAAACTTGTAACTTGAAAACTATAAAAAACATTGATGAAAGAAACTGAAGAAGAAACAAATAAATGGAAAAATATGTCATGTTCATGGATTGACAGAATCAATATTGTTAAAATATCTATAGTATTCAAAGCAATCTATAGAGTCAATGCAATCCCTATCAAAATTCCAATGCCACATTTCACAGGATTTTAACAATTCTAAAGTTTATATGGAACCACAAAAGATTCTAAATAGCAAAAACAATCTTGAGAAAAAAAGAACAAAACTGGAGATATCACAATCCCTGATTTCCAACTATACTACAAAGATATAGTAATCAAAACGTTATGGTACTGACACAATAATAGACACACAGGTCAATGAACAGAATTTAGAACCCAGAAGTAAACCCACATATGTATGGACAATTAATTTATAACAAAGAAGCAAAGAACATATAATGGAGAAAGGACAATATCTTCAATACACCATACACACAAATGAACTCAAAATGAATTAAAGACTTGAATAAAAGACCTGAAACTATAAAATTCCTAGAAGAATACACAGGTGATAACCTCATGAACATTGGTCTCAGTGTTGTTTTTTGTGGATCTGACTGTAAAGGCAAGGAAACAAAAGCAGAAATAAACAAACAGGACAAAGCTTCAAATCTACAAAGCTTCTACACATGAGGGAAACTACCATCAAAATGAAAGGGAAACCTACTGAATGGGAGAAGGTATTTGCAAATTGTATATCCAATAAGGGGATTATATATATATATATATACACACACACATATATACACATATATATGTAATATAATATCCAAAATATATAAAGAACTCATACAACTCAACAAGAAAAAGAACCTGGCTAAAAATAGGCACAAGATGTGAATAGATATTTTTCCAAAGAAGATATATAGATGGCCAAAAGGAACGTGAAAAATGTTCAACATTACTAATTATTAGGAAAATACAAATCAAACCACAAAAAGATATTGCCTCACACGTATTAAAATTGCTGTTATCAAAAAGATAAGAAATAACAAATGTTGGAGGGGATGTGGAGAAAAGGGAACCCTCATACACTGTTGGTAGAACTATAAACTTGAACAGATACTCTGGAAAACAGTATGGAGATTCCTCAAAAAATTAAGAATAGAACCATCATATGATCCAGCTTTACCTCTGGGTATTTATCTAAAGAACATAAAAACACTCATTTGGAAAGATATATGCATGCCCATTCATAATTGGGGTGCATTTGTGACAGAAATACTGTCATTTGTGATGATGTGTATGGACCTTGAAGGTATTACGCTAAGTGCAATAAGTCAGACAGAGTAAGACAAATACCATATGATTTCACTCATATGTGGACTCTAAAAATATAAAACAAACAAAAAACAAAACCAAAAACAAACTCATAGATTTAGAGAATAGATTAGTGGTTACCAGAGGGGAAGGGGGTTGAGAGAAGGTGAAATGGAGGAAGGGGTCAGCTGTATGATGATGCATGATGACTAGACTTTTGGTGGTGGTCACTTTGTAATGTGTACAAATGTTGAATTATAATGATGCACACCTGAAATTTATATAATAAAAAGAGGAATTACGAACTAAACTTTTGGTTAAATTCAGTTCTCATATTTGAATAACAAGTAACATATTCCTAGATGCTTTGAAGATTTTTATTTAAAATGCATGGAAATTTTAAGATTCTCAGAACTCCTGATTTACCAAGTATCATAAATCCCAAGATTAGAAGAACTAAAATCAATCATTAAATACTTCTATTATTCTGAAGTTGTGAATTATAATTGTTGTGTCTTTTAACATTTATTTTATTGTTCTTTAGTCATAGGATGATTTTGAATACTTTAAAATACACTTTAAAACTCAGTAACTATGATTCTTTACCATGATCAAAGGTGTATAAAAATAAAATCATACAGTATACATAATTTACTGTTATTTACGTTCTATCATAGGTGGCTTAAAATAGAGTTCCTTGTAACAAAATACATTAACTACAAACTACCTAATCAATGTCTCAAATGATTTCAGATTAGTTAATATAGGTATATTACTATCAAAGATATACTTATCAGGTATTAAAATTTATAAGTAATGTAAAAATCTGAAATAGCATGAATTACTCTTGCTAATTCTATTTTCTTGTATAAATTAAAATGAAATAAATTTTAATTTAAAAAATATAATTTAATGTATATAGAAATTCATAATTATATTAATAAATATAATTAAATCATGACTTGAATATTCGCTGTGTGCTGGGGCCTTGGGCAAATAACTTCTCTGCCCCTTGTTTCTCTCATATATAATCTGAAGATAGTTTTAATAATTCTCTAACAGGGTTATTATGAGAATCAAATGAGATAGTATGGACAAGTATTTAGAATGAGGCCTAGTATGTAGTAAATAATAAATAATGGCTATTGTGACTATAATGACATTAGTTAATTTAAATTTTAAATCTCCTCTTTTCTTTTTTTCAATTTAATTCTCATCTTTGTTCCCAGATGCAACCACTATCACAACTTTGGTAAAAAATTTGTAGACCATGTTTTAATAACTATACTACATATTTATAGCATTGTGAATGTGATACAGTATAACAATCAAGGCGTCATTCTATGTGTGCATTTACTGTCTATATTTCCCCTATAATTTGACTATAATTATTACCCATTAATTTATTTCTATCTTGATTTCTTCCTATCAGGCTTTATTGATGTGTAAAGCCTACATCTTTGTAGGCTGTATATAATCACTATTTTCCATGTTTAATGAAAATATTTTTTCTAAACTCATCTTCCTTGCTTTGCTCTGGCTTGTTGGTTTTTATCTAAAGAGGTTTTTTAATGTTATGTATTAGAATCTATCAATCTTTCTCTTTGAGACTTTTTTTGTGTTAAATATTTTTATTTCTTTGTAACTTTGATAAATATCCCATATTTTATTAATTTTTTAAAATTAATTTTAATCCTCCCGTATATTATATGGGTTTTGGCATAAAACCAAGAGCCAAATGTCATAATTTAACTAACATATTTCTACCTAGTTATTAATTTTTTAAACTTATAGTCAACCCAAATTTCAATGGCCTTTCCTGATGTTCATCCACATATTATAAATTTAATAAATGGACAATTTCTTGATGGTTATAATTCTGGAGTAAAATATGATTTGCATATATGTTTTATGATTTGTTTATGTTTCACTAGGTCTTAGGAATGAAGATTGAACTTGTAACTTTCAGCCATTTTTTTTCTCTATAGTAAAAAATATTCATGGTCTTAGCTTTTTCACAAGTATGAATATGCCAGAGTGCATGATCCTCATTGGTAGTCTAATTGTTTTCTCATCAAAAGTTGGTTTAGAAAGATAAATATGGGATAAGTAACTTGCAGAATTCTCTTCACCTTTGAAAGGGTAATAAAAACAAAAAATTACCCCAAATAGCCTTGCTTTCTTGGGACCCAATCATTACCATCACAGAAGGATTTATTTAGTAGCTGTATTATCCAGGATTTTATCCAATTAAGAAACTCTATATAAATGTAAAATTAACCTACACTCTCTTGTTTTCCCCTTCCAGTCTTTAAATGAAGAGAATTATCAAAACCTAGAAATTAGGGAATAGATATTTTTAAAGAAAATATTAAACTACCTATCAATTCTCTGCAGCCTCCTTATTATAAATCAGGTGCTGCTTACAAAAATTCATTTGTATATATTATGGAGTGTAAGGCAAACTTCACACAAAAAGAACAACCCCACACAATATATTTGACACAGTCTTCAGATAGAAATGATTAAATAAATTATAAAAACCTCCATAAAGTGGCTGCGTTGATGATTTAACAGGCGTTGGAGTCTGTCCTCATTTTCTTTATAGCTCAAATCATGCCTACTGCTCACATCAGAAATAGCTTAATTATCAGGGCTAATCTTGGGCTTGAATTCTTTAAAAACAAGGAGGGCTAAGAATAAGGTTTGGGTCATTTATTGACACCATTTCAATCAGTCACTTTATTGACATCTCCAGGTTCTGAGCCATGCTCAGAATAGATATCATTGTGGGTAACACAATTTCTGCCACAAGCCAGGGGATCCACTTTATGCTGCACTGGTTTTGGATGGTTGAAGCAAACTTTGTATTATAGACAATGTGGTAGCATAGAGAAGCACTAGATACAATTATTAACTTCCACATTCTGGGGGACATGCCACCTGTTATGGTCACACAGATGAATGAAATATGCCTTGTCATTGAGGAAAGTCGAGTGTAGAAGGAGAGAGAGAGGAATAAACAAATAGCTGAGAGTATAATTTATGGTTTAATATACAGATGCACAAACTGATACAAGCCTATAGGAAGACATTTCAACACTTCATGGGAAAATTCAAGATTTCGTGAATAGCCAATATTGAAAGAGGAGTGGAAATTTCACTGAGGGAGAAAAACAACAATAGTTCTAGTAAGAAGTCGGTGGAAAAAAAAAAGCCTGGAGGCTTGAACGTTTATAAAATTTGGGGTTCTCAATTGTAATTCAGTGTGATCATTGAAACCAGGAAGGAAAATAGATGAAGCCAGATGTTAGCTTGGGAATGGATTATGAAGAGCTATGCATATATGTGATGATTAGGAGTATGGTAGCAAGTTATTGAAGGCTTTTGTCTCGAAAGAAATTTTTTTAATTGGTTTCAGAGACATAATATTAGTGTGAAGAGTGGATTATAGAAGGAAAAAAATGAAACGGTAATAAATGAAGGTTGTTTTAGTCATCTAGGCTGGAAAAGATGGTGGCCTGAATCCTAGCAGTGAGAATAGAGGACCAAATTTTTAAGGAAGTATTCAGGAAATTAATCTGCTGGGCTTATAATGATTTATTGTGAGAAAGATGGAGAGATCTGTTTGGGGCTAGGAATAATGGCATAGGGGAAAACAGAGGAAAAATGGAAGAAAGACAGTTCAGTTGCAGAAGGACTGCATTTGAAATTCTATAGGAATATCTACAGAAAAAAATATATTCTAGGCAGTTAGAAATCTGGATGTGGAACTCCAGAGATGGCTTATGTTAGTGTTATTGATTTTTAGGTACCCAGTGAAAGGAATGGGGTTCCCCAGGGACAGCAGAAAGAGAAAGAACATTATCAGTATGACTTTCTGGTAGAGTCCAGGTTTGAATGCCAGGTTCTGCCATTAATTAGCTCTGTGATCTTGGCCTTATATATTTCATAGACAGAGTCAACAACAGTCACATTCCTGATAGCTCAATTACTTAAAACATCAGTGAAAGGTGAATGTGCTTTGGTAACCCTTAAAACATTTTCTATACTTTTGATCATAACATATTTCCAACAGCACCTATAGATTAAGATGTTCACTGCAGCATTTTAAGGAAAAATTGGAAATGGCCTAAATAACTGTAGCTAGTGATCACTTATATTAAAAAATAAAAAAAAACCTCATCAATTTACATGCAATTATTATCATGATGCCAGTAATCTGGGTTGCTACAGAGATTGTAAAATCACAGTAATAGTTTACATTGTTCCATCAAGTAAAAAAAGGTACAAAACTGTATATATAGCATATTCATTATTATCTAAACATCTATACAGAGAAGATAAAAGCTGGAAAGAAGATTTCTAAAGTCTTAGCAATTGTTGTTTTGAAGGGATGATACTATGGCTGATGTCTTTCCATTTTACTGCTATAACTATTTTGGGAGGAGAACTTAAATGTTTCTTGAGTAGTTAATCCACTTGTGAAGCAAATAAGCAAGTCTACTTTTGTCATGTAAAATCTTTTTTTTACATTTGGTAGCATGTAGAATCTGAACCCTGAAAAGAAATTTAAAATGATCACACATCAATTACAGATAGATAATTTGAAGCCCCAATAAAGGACATTATACCTTTCACAGATTTCATGGCAGAGCTGAGCTATAACCTCAGGAGTCCTGGACTCTTATTGCAGAACTAAAGCAGGTTAGGTTAAAACTCCCAAATAAGGCTCCCTGTACTGCAGCCAGTTGTTGAGTAGACGGGACGAAAGCAATTGCAGGCTGTGCCACAAGGTAGGGATAGGGATTTGATTTCCACATAACAGTTGTGGAGGTGGGCAATAGATCAGAGGGAAGAAAGAAGACACACATAGAGAGTTTTTTCAAGGTGGTTTCTTCTCTCTGAGTCACCTTGCCAAAAGATACACTGTCTTGTGCAGTTCTGGTTCTGAAGGATCAAATCCAATTAGGAGTTTTCTAGAAAGGACTTGAACAGCTCAAGAAGATAATACTGTGTTGTCAGGAGGCCTAGCTCTTTTACTTAATCTTCTGTGTGGACTTGGACAAATTATTAAAACCATTTATCATTTCATCTTTAAAGTATAGCAATAATACCTACTTTGTTGAGATTTCAAAGATCATTTCTGGGCTTCCCTGGTGGCGCAGTGGTTGAGAGTCCGCCTGCCGATGCAAGGGACACGGGTTTGTGCCCCGGTCTGGGAAGATCCCACATACCGCGGAGCGGCTAGACCCGTGAGCCATGGCCGCTGAGCCTGCGCGTCCGGAGCCTGTGCTCCGCAACGGGAGAGGCCACAACAGTGAGAGGCCCACGTACCGCAAAAAAAAAAAAAAGATCATTTCTGTAAAGTGCTGAACAGAAGGGATTATTGTGGTGTCGTGGTGATTATTGTGGTTGTGGTGAAGGTGATGATGGTGAAAAGGAGGAGGAGGGAGTAATAGTAACAAAAATAGTAAAGATGACGAAGTTGACAACAATAACAAAGGTGATGGGGAAGATGGAGAGGAGGATAACTGCATGATGATGAGAATGCCTGATGACAATGAGGAAAAGGATAAACAGCCTGTTCTCTTAAATTTGTAAAGAGGTTCTCAGAGATAACTCTGTGTTTTACTTATGCGTGTCGATGGCTCTCCTGTCTGCCTGATGGTAAACTTCAAGAGTACAAGGTCTTTCCTTCTTAGATATTCATTCTGTGCTTATTGACAGATGAATAGACTGCAGTAACTCACAACTGCTTGTATGTATTACAGCAGAAAAGAAAGCAAGCTGCTTTCTGCAAGAGGCCATTTCACTTTCTCCTGCAGGGGACAGATGGGGAAAACACTGCATTTAATTTAGCTGGCTGCTTCTGATTTCTTTTTCATGGAGGTTTTTTTTTTTTTTTCTTGAGGGAAAAAAATGGTTTTCTTTTATATTTCTTTGATGGATTCATTCTGGTGTTCTCTTTAAGGTTTTTAAACTTGGGTCTTGGTACAGCAGAATTGCCCTCCAGACTTTTTAAGAAGGCTGACTGATAACATTTGGGAAGAACTATCACTCTGCGTCTTGACAAAGAAAAGGAATGATTTTTAGTAAATGTGATGGGCCGTGGTCAAAGGATTAAGTTAAAAGAATGTATTTGAGGTACACTTGGCAACATGCATGATGTATGTTACTACAGCCTTGGTGCCAGGAGTGTGCCTGTAGAACTTAAACTAAAGATGTCTGTCCTCATGTTCACAGATCTGTAAGAAAATAAAAGCCATAAAAATTGCATCTATAAATGGCATGTAATTTATTTTTATGGCTGTCGCTTCAGAGATACTGATATTCAATAAAGGAAAATTTACTGGATGAATTATAATTCTGTTCCTCTGCCTTTATAACATGGACGTGTGAAGAGCTAAAAGGCACATGTTTTGCAGATTTTCTGCATTAGTACCCAGGAGGGACATGGGTTTCCTGCAGTGTAACAAGTCCATGCCTCAGTACGATGCTTCAGAGCAGTACTTTTACTATAGTAGCTCTTGGTTGATGACTTAAATCACACGCTGAAACAGAAAATTAAATAACAGAACACCAGCTCTCAAATCTTTAAAGATTTATACATGACAACTTTAGAGTAGGTAACCTTCAATATCACGTAGTTATCAAAGAAACAGCATTTTTCTCTAATGTCTTCAATAGAATCAAACAGCAACTTCCATTTTACAGGTGAAAAAAAAAGCTGAGGTAATCACTGCAGTCTGTTTTCATAATTTATGGGGAATCATAATTGGAAGATCAATTCTCAGTTCCCCTGATCCAGAGTAATTTAAAAATTGGATCCATTATTTTAGAATTCTATGGATTTATTGCCTCTTATTTTAGTCATTCATTCTTTCCAACAAGTAATTATTGAGATCGTGCTATGTGCAAATTACTTAGCCTTCTAGGGATTTGGATATTTATGTTCTTACCGATGATCTAATTCACAAAGCTTATTATTGTTTAATATTTAAATGTTGTGGTTTATTATTGTTTAATATTTAAATGTTGTGGTTAAAATAATGTTTGTTGTAAAAAATTCGAGTGGTACATCATTATAAAATTAAAAATAATAGCCCTTCCCCTATCTCTATTCCCATAATTAATTTTTATTAAAACATTTATATAACGTTTTATCCTAATGGTATCATATGATACATACTATTTTGCCTACTGCATTTCTTCTCTTAATAGTAAGTGATGGATGTAGATAGGATTCTCTTGCTATTTTTAATAGCTGACTAGTGTTTCTTTTTATAATAACTACATGAATTTTACAAGTCCCTTATTGATGGATTTTTTCTTTTTCACATTTTAATGTCTCTAGATTTAATCTCCTATGTTTAGTTCCTAGTTCAGGCCAGCATTATTTCAAGATCAGATTACCTCAAATGTGTATGGACTACAGTTTTTCCTGCTGATCTACTGCCCTCTGAAATCTTACCACCATCCTGCCTGCACATAGCTAACAAGGTCATCATATAGACCCCCAGGCTAATCAATTTCTCCTCACTCACCACTAAGTGAAGTTCACACCCCTAGTGTAAGATTCAGTGCCTTCTAAACTCACACAACTAAATAGAAAAGCAAACAAGCAAACAAATAATCCAATGAAAAAATTGGAAGAGGATCTGAATAGGTATTTTTTCAAAGAAAACATACAAATGACTAACAGGTGCAATTAATCTATGACAAAGGAGGCAAGACTAGAAAATGGAGGAAAGACAGCCTCTTCAATAAATTGTGCTGAGAAAACTGTACAGGTACCTGTAAAAAAATGAAATTAGAACATTCTTTAACACCACACACAAAAATAAACTCAAAATGGATTAAAGACCTAAAAGACTAGATACTGTAAAACTCTTAGAGGAAAACATAGACAGAACATTCTTTGACATAAATCGTAGCAAGATCTTTTTCGATCCATCTCCCAGAGTAATGGAAATAAAAACAGAAATAAAAAAGTGGGACCTAATTAAACGGAAAAGTTTTTGCACAGCAAAGGAAACCAGAAACAAAATGAAAAGACAACCCACAGAATGGGAGAAAATATTTGCAAACAAGGCAAGGGATTAGTTTCCAAAATTTACAAACAGCTCATGCAGCTTAATATCAAAAAAAAAAAAAAAAAACACACAATCAAAAAATGGACAGAAGACCTAAAGAGACATTTCTCCAAAGAAGACATACAAATGGCCAAGAGGCACATGAAAAGATTCTCAACATTGCTAATTATTAGAGAAATTCAAATCAAAACTACAGTGAGGTATCACCTCACACCAGTCAGAAGGGCCATCATCAAAAAAATCTACAAACAATAAATGCTGGAGGGAGCGTGGAGAAAAGGGAACCCTCTTGCATTGTTGGTGGGAATGTAAAATTGGTACAGCCACTATGGAGAACAGTATGGAGGTTCCTTAAAAAACTGAAAATAGAGCTACTGTATGATTGAGCAATACCACTCTTGGGCATATATCCTGAGAAAAACATGGTCCGAAAGGATACATGCACCCTAATGTTCAGTGCAGCACTGTTTACAATGGTCAAGACATGGAAGCAACCTAAATGTTCATTGACAGATGAATGGATAAAGAAAATGTAGTACATGTATACAATAGAATATTACTCAGCCATTAAAAAGAATGAAATAATGGCATTTGCAGCAATATGGATGGACTGGAGATTATCATACTAAGTGAAGTAAGTCAGACAAAGATAAGTACCATATGATATCGCTTATATGTAGAATCTAAAAAAAAAAAAAGGATACAAATGAACTTATTTACAAAACAGAAACAGACTCACAGACTTAAGAGAATGAACTTATGGTTAACAGTGGGGAAGGGGGGGGAGAGGGATAGACTGGGAGTTTGGGATTGACGTGTATACACTGCTATATTTAAAACAAAATGCCTTTCCATGAAGAAAAAATAAGGTGCTCAACATCACTAGTTATTAGGGAAATGCAAATAAAACCACAATGAGATATTACCACATACCTGTTAGAATGGCTGTTTTCAAAATGACAAAAAATAATAAGTGTTGCCAAGGATGTGGAGAAAAGGGAATATTGCTGCACTGTTGGTGGGAATATAAAATGGTACAGCCACTATGGAAAACAGTATGGAGGTTCCAAAAAAAATTAAATAATAGAGGTACCATATGGTCCAGTAGTTCCACTTGTGGGTATTTATGTAAAGGAAATAAAATCACTATCTCAAGAAGATATCTTCACCCCCATGTCTATGGCAGCATTATTTACTATAGCCACGACAGAAACAAACTTAAGTGTCCATCAACAGATGAATGGATAAAGACAATGTGAATATATATAAATATCACTCAGCCAGAAAAAAGAAGGAAATACCGCTATTTGCAACAACATGGATAGGCCTTGAGGACATTATGCTAAGTGAAATAAGTCAGGGAGAGAAAGACAAATACCATAGGATCTCATATGTAGAATCTAAACAAATAAAAAAACGTATAGGTACAGAGAACAGACTGGCAGTTGCCAGAAACAGGGGACAGGGAATGGGCAAGATGTGAAAAAGTACTCAAAAGGTACAAATTTCTAGTTATAAGATAAATAAGTCCTTAAAAAAAAAAGATTTTTGTCTTCTGAAAACTATCAATTTGATGTCTCATCACTCACCCTCATAAGAACATTCTACATTTTATTCAAACTAAATTCTATCCCCACCTTTAAAAACATTTTAATTTTTCTCCCAAAATTCTTCTCTTGAACACTCTCTTCTGTCTCTGAAATCTTTACTGTCTGTCAAACTACAGTTCAAATTATAGACCCTTCGGAATTCTTTCTTCCTCTACCTCACATTTTGTACCAAAAAAGCAAGGACTCAGTCTTTATCTTTCCGGCCTATCTGGAAAACTGTTTGGTACCACATAGTCTCTGTCTACTGCCTAGGAACATGAAATTTAGTAGAGGAGGACAGCAATATTGCACATAACTGTAATTCAACACTCAGAATGTCACGTGTTTCACGTATCTCCCATCAACTTTTTAGTGCCACCTCCTGCCATATGCTTGTGCATGTATTAAACATTATAGTGATAACAATTAAAATTTACTGAATGCTTATTACATGTACTAGACATCACATCCAATATGTAAAGTAACCATCTTATTTAATCCTCCCAACAAGCACACAGGATAGGTACTATCAGTATTCTTAACTTACAAATGAGAAAACAGCCTGAGAAGGTTCAGCTACAAAGTCATTGAGCTACTTCTTAGTAAAACCAGAATTTGAAGCCAGGTTGTCAGAATTTCTACGCTTTATTATATTTCTTTCCTTAAAATCTGTAAATTGAATCAACAAAATAGTCTTTGGCAGAATTAAATTGGTAGTTTATGACCTTAGGTTCATGACACAAAATGTATGGAAACTCCTTTAAAGGCAAGCAACTGGAAAATATTAGCCTTTACAGACTGATGATTAACCAATAATGACATGCCTTTGCTTAATAGCTAATTAGAAGAATTATATCTTTAAAAGATCAGTTAAATTGCCAACTAATTCGATTAGAAAGCATTTCCTTCTAGGCCTCAACGATCTAGATAGCTTGTCATTTTTTTCCTGCTGCCCCATTCATTCTAGATCTAAAAGAGCATTCTTCTTCATTGAAGGATATTGACAAATGGGTAATTCATCTTTGCTCGAAGCAAATTATGTTTCATGTCCTTCTGGAAAATGAAATCATTAGGGCAAATTCTGCCTGGATTTACTCTTTCTAAGGAAACCTTACATTTGTCAAAATGAATGACCATTTTTAATGAAATATTTACTTTGATATGGATTATAGTAACTTCCTCATTTGTCTCTCTGCCAGCAGTTTCATCATCTGTATTAGTTGTCTGTGGCTGCTGTAACAAATTACCACAAACTAAGGCTTAAAAACCCCCAAATTTATTTCCTTACAGTTCTTTAGGTTAAAGTCCAACATCCATCTCACTGGGCTAAATTCAAGGTTTCAGGAGGGCTGCTTCCTTTCTGGAGGCTCCAGCAAAGAATCTCTTTCCTTGCCTTTTCAACTATGTAGAGGGCATGTGCATTCCTTGTCTCATGGCTCTCTGGCTCCTTCTTAAACTCCAGCAACAATAAGTTGAATGCTTTTCACATCACATTACTCTTATATCCTCTTTTTCCCACCTGGATAGTCCAGAATAATTTCCCCATTTCAAGGTCCTTAACGTAACAACATCTGCAAAGTTGCTTTTGCCATGTAAGGTAACATAGTCACAGGTTCAGGGGACTAGGATGTGGATATCTTTGGCCATTATTCTGCCCACCATACTACCCCTTATTCCCATTCATTCTCCAAACCATTATCAGAGTAAACTTTCTCAAATGCGTATATGAATATTCATGTCTCTGTGAAAAATTCTTTAATAGCTCACTTTTGTACACATGACAAACAAGGTACTTCAAAATTTGGCTTTTGTTTACTAGGTCATTCTCACACTTACCTATTTTGCTTCCACTTTTATTCTATTCTACTACTGAACTTCTCATAAGCTGCTTCCTTTACCAAGCATTCCCTCCTCTTGTGACCAACTCAAAAGTCCGTATTCTTTCTTCAATTCTTAGTCCAAGGCTTACCTTTTCCATAAATCTTTCTCCGACTCTTCCCAGGGAGTTTTTAGGAGCACCAATAAAAGGTTTCTCCTGCTGTTCAGGTGTTAGGGAATGCTGATGGCTGAGTCACAGCTGGTTTGGGGAGGATATATTCAAAGACCTACCCGGAAGACATAATTTTATTCTGTGCCTGATGATTAGCTGTTAATATAAGAGGGATCTTTACAGACAAATACAGCCACTGATCAGAGGTAGGAAGGTCATCTGGAGTTACCTACTCCTGTTCCTGTCTTGATGCTACTGGTTCAGGACCTATTCAAAGAAGTCCATCTTTCATTCACAAGACAACTTACTACAGCACTGGGGATAGAATTCAGAATTGAGGACTGGGTATGTGTATGTGGTAACAGAACTCTAACCTCCTGTCCTTTGTTCCACTTTTCCTATGGGCCTGGGATCTCTTCTCTTTGGACCCTTGAATACTAAGGATAGTTGCCTTATTGCCTTCAGTCTGGATGTTTCCCTTTCTTAAACTTCAAAGTGAAGGGATGGTTAGACTCCATTTTCTGGAAGGTAGAGTCATTTGCCTACATTCCTATGGTCAGTTATTCTCACTGCTCTCCAACAGGCTCACAACATCAAGATTACTAGCCATGGCTAGGGCTGGAGGTTATTTTGTGTTTTTCAAATAATCAAGGCAAATTTTTGGAAACAATCTGGCTATAGCAAAAAACACAAAGCAACAACAAAACAGCACAAATCGCAATCTTTTTAGGGCCTCTCAGTATGATACCATAAATTGGTTCATCAACAACTCGTAGATTGTGAGTTCCTTTAGGTAATATAACTTGTTTTCTTTGTTAGAAATCTTTAGACTCTAGCAACGTATCTAAAACAAAGAATGAGACCAGGAAAAAAAAAGAGGTACAAATATAAATGACTTATTTAGAAACAAGTAATTAAGTAATGGACAGAGACCACAATTCTCTCCCTAGATGATCTTTAACATTTCTATTTTTAAGGGTCTATCCTATGACAGCCTTTAACTTGTAATACATAGCCACCTTGAATGAGAACTATCCTGATTTGTTTAATCCCACCACTTGCAGCAGATTTGTAATATAGCTGACTAAAAATTAAAGTAGTATCTCAGTCCAAGTAGACTGGTAGGGAAATATGGATGTATTATATATAAAGGTTTACTTAGAAAGAAAAAGGCAAAAAAGAGCCAACGTAATCCTAATGAAGAAAAATAAGGTAAAATGATTTGTTCTATTGGATAACAAGACTATTATAAATTTATCAGTATCAAGATAGCCTGTTACCACAGGTATAGACAGATAGAGCACACGTACATAGAAACTTGACATATTTTAGGATATCACTAAGGATAAGTGAGAAAGAGATTATCTATTCACAAATGATTTTGCAACACTTGGCTATCCTAATGAGAAAAGACACTGGGCCCCTACTTCACAGCATACATAAAATTTATTACCACGTGAGTCAAATGCTTAAAGATAAAAGGTAAACAATAAAACTTGTAATGTAAAAGATGAGATGTCTCTATGAACCTGGAGTATGGAAGGAATTCTTATCCAAGGCATATACACACACACAATGACTAACCAAAAAAGGAAAGATCAATGCATTATAACATATTAAGAATTTGAGAGAACGCAGGCAACCACAGAGCCCATCCTACAGCCTCACTTAGGGAGAGAACAAAGCCAGCATTCTTCTTAGGGCAACATGGAATATTTCCTATGATAGACCATATATTAGGTCACAAAACATTTCTTAGCAAATTCAAGAGGATTGAAACTATACAAAGTGTCTTCGCTGACTACAGTGATATGAAGCTAGAAATCAATATCAGGATGAACACTGGAAAATGTATGAATACACGGAAATTGAACTCTCCTCATCAACCAATGGATCAGAGAAGAAATTAAAAGGGAAATGAAGTATCTTGAGAAAAACAAAAAAGGAAAAGCAGCATAGCAAAACTGATGGGATGTAGCAAAAGTGTAACTAAGAGAGAAGTTCATAGCAATAAACACCTACATCAAGAAACAAGACAGATTTCAAACAACCTAACTCTGACTTAAGAAACTAAAACAAAAACAAAAACTGAGCCCAAAGTAAGGAGAAGGAAGAAAATAATAAAGATTAGAGCACAAGTGAAATAGAGAACAGGAAAACAATATAAAAAGATGAACAAAACTAAGAGTATGGTCTTCAAAGAAATAAACATAGTTGACAAATGTTTAGCCAGACTAAACAAGGAAAAAAGAGAGAGGACCCAAATCAACAACATTATAATGAAAAAGGAGACATTTCAACTGATACCATAGACATACAAAGGCTAATAAGAAGCTACTATAAACAATACACCAACAAACTGGACAACCTAGAAGAAACGTAAAAATTCTCAGAAATATTCAACATTTCAAAACTGAATCAGGAAGAGATACAAAATCTGAACAGGCCAATTACTAGCAAGGAGATTGAATCAGTAATCAAAAATCTCCCACCAGGGCTTCCCTGGTGGCGCAGTGGTTGAGAGTCCGCCTGCCGATGCAGGGGACACAGGTTCGTGCCCCGGTCCAGGAAGATCCCACATGCTGCGGAGCGGCTGGGCCCGTGAGCCATGGCCGCTGAGCTTGTGCATCTGGAGCCTGTGCTCCGCAACGGGAGAGGCCACAACAGGGAGAGGCCCGAGTACCGCAAAAAAAAAAAAAAAAAAACTCCCACCAAAGAAAAGCCCAGGACCAAGTGGCTTCACCATTTATTTTACAAAATATTAAAAGAATTAATGTCAATCCTTCTCAAACTCTTCCAAAACATCCGAAGAGAATACTCCCAAACTCATTTTACAAGGTCAGCATTACCCTGATACCAAAGCAAGAAAAGGACACTACCAGAAAAGAAAACTACAGGCTAGTATCCTTGATGAAGATAGATGTAAAAATTATCGATAAAATACTATCAAACCAAATTCAGCAGCACATAAAAAAAAATACACAAGTGGAACTACATCAACCTGAAAAGGTTCTGTACGGCAGAAGAAATAATCAACAAAATGAAAGGACAAACTACAGAATGGGAAAAAATATTTACAAATCATACCTCATAAGAAGTTAATATCTAAAACATATAAAGAACTCACACAAATCAATAGCAAAAAACACAAATAATCCAACTGAAAAATGGGCAAAGGATCTGAATAGACATTTTTCCAGAGAAGATATATGAATAGCCAATAGGTATATGGAAAGTTGCTCAACATTACTAGTCATAGGGGAAATGCAAATCAAAATCACAATGAGATATCACCTCATACATGTTGACATGGCTAGCATCAAAAAGACAATAGGTGGCAGACAAGTGTTGGCAAGGATGTGGAGAAAAAGGAACCCCTGTGCACCACTGGTGGGATTGTCTGCCAGCACAGCCACTATGGACAACAGTATAGAGGTTTCTCAAAAAATTAAAAATAGAACAATCATAGGATCCAGCAATTCCACCTCTGGGAATATATCCAAACTACATGAAAACACTATGTCAAAGGGATATCTGCACCCTCATGTTCATAGTAATATTATTTACAACAACCAAGACATGGATACAACCTAAGTGTTCACCAACAGATGAACAGATAAAGAAGTTACATACATACATATACATACACACACACACCACCCCCACATACACATACGCACAGTGGAATATTAATCAGCCATTGAGAAGGAGAAAATCCTGCCATTTGTGACAGCACGGATGGACTTTGAGGGCACTATGCTAAGTGAAATAAGTCAGACAGAAAATGATAAATACCGCATCATCTTACTTGTATGTGGAACCTAAAACAAGTAAATTAACTCATAAAAAAGAGATCATACCTGTGGTTACCAGAGGCCAGGGGTGGGGGAAGGGGAAATTGAATGAACTTGGTCAAAAGTAAAAACTTTCAATTATAAGATAAATAAAGACTAGGGACATAATGTACAATATGATGACTATAGTTAACATTGCTATATGGTATGTATGAAAGTTATTAAGATCAAAAATCCTAAGAGTTCTCATTGAAAAGAAAAATTATTTTTTCTTTTTTTGTGTTTATATGAGATAAAGGATATTAACTAAACTTGTGTTACCATTTCATGGTATATGTAAGTCAAATCATTATGCTGTACACCTTAAACTTATACAGTGAGACTTGTCAATTATATCTCAATAAAACTGGACAAAACATTTCTGTACATCAAAAAAAAAAGTGAAAAGAAGCAACAAACTGGGAGTGCAAAGATTTGGAACTCAGAATAAATAAAGAACTCCCATAAATTCATAAGAAAAGGACATCCTATCCAATAGAAAAAGATGGCAAATATCTATCAGTCACAGCTTCAATAATACTGTATAACAAACAGGTGTCAGATCACAATGGCATACAAGAATAACTTTATTTCTCACTCTCATCTCTGGGTTAGCTGGGCCAACTCTGCACTATGTGTTTCATTCTAGGGCTCAAGCCGGTAAACGATAAACAATGGCTACTTGCAGTTTTTATCTCATGGCATGGCTGAATGCTCAAGTGGATCAGCTCAAACACAAAAGCATATTTCAAGTTGTTAGTCACATTACTTTCATTCATATCCCATTGGTCAAAACAAAACACTGACCAAGCCCACAGTCAAGAGAGAGAATAAAACACAGTCCATCCACCAAGAGGCTATATACATCTAACAAGGACATCTATAACGTTATTACAGGGGAGTGAAAAACTGAAGCAAAAACCAATCAGCTACACACAAGAACCGGACTTTTACAAAATAACAAATCAAATGAGGAAATACATGAAAAGTTGCTCAAAACAATTAGCAACATGAAAAAGTGAATTCAAAATCAAAATAAGATAGAAACTTACATCTATCAACTTGGTACAAAATGAAAAGTTAAACAGCAAGTGCCGGCAAGGATGAAGAACAATGGAAGCTTTTGGACCTTGCTGCTCAGGGTGTAAAGTTTCTCAGTCTTGGGAAAATAATTTGGCATTATCTACCAAAAGTTGAGGCTGCACATATTCTACATTCCCACAGTAATACTTCTGGGTGTATATGCTGGAAAAAATGTATCTCTGGAAACATATACTATAAGAAATGTTACCGTACTTGTGTTTATATTATACATACACACAAGCACAGCAAAACAAAAATACTGGGAACACA
Source organism: Phocoena phocoena (assembly GCF_963924675.1). NCBI lineage: Eukaryota > Metazoa > Chordata > Mammalia > Artiodactyla > Phocoenidae > Phocoena > Phocoena phocoena. The sequence continues at coordinate 22,993,065 of NC_089234.1, forward strand.
CTAGGCGTTCATCATGGAAAAGTAGATGAACAGATAAACATACTATGGCAAATTAATATAAAATTCTATTCAGGAAGTGAAAATGGAGAACTGCTTCTTCACATATCAGCATGGGTGTAACTCAATATAATACTGAGTAATAAAGTGATAAAGTAACATCTAAAGTTAAAAACATAGAAAAGTAAAGAATCTATCATTCAGGAATATATAAAGTGAAATATTACACATATACATATCTTATACAGAGAGTAAAATGTAATAAGATGTTTATATCATATTGAACACACATAACTACTCTTACACTACCAAATAAGAAACACAAAAATCAAGTGGGAGCTGAAACAAAATCAGGGAGAAGCACATGGTGGATGTGTTGCTGATGTTTATTTTCATTAAGTGAGGGGATATATGCTTATCATTATTATTATTATTATTAATACAATTAATTGTGTCTTACATATGTTATAGATCTTCATTTGTATCTTATAATTTAAAATATGTAAATATATGAGGTGTTGGACATGTAATTCATTTATCCCTTTAAAGGATATCTAAAAGTTATTTTCTAAAGAGTTCTTTTGAATTTATTTATATTTGTACAAATTATTCCATGTAATATCAAATAAAAGCTGATTGAAATATAAATTTACATCTAGTAAATTAATAATCAGGGAGTTAAAAATCCCACTTATTAAAAATAATCAAATGCAAATATCAACTCAGTTCATTACGTGTTTCCACTTGAAATGTACAGCACTTCTTAATTTGAGGACTCCTGGTTATTCCTCTGTGCCTTATTGTCATGGTCCCCAATTACAGCTACCTCTTCCCTTTCTTTTATGGTCTTTGAAATTTTATGTCAAATGTGTCCTTCTATCCTTTCCCAGTGGATCTTTCAGTCCCACAGGTAAGTTGTTCCCACTCTATGAACTACATTTTCAGAGGCCTCAATGCTCCTTAATGGGCTTGCAGGACCAGCCATTTCATAAGAGGGCACCAAACTCATTAGGGAAGGGGAATTGTTCCTACTGTGGTTCTGATAGTCAAAATTTATAGAGTCTACTTTGCAGGTCACAGATCCATCACCTCATGTACGCACTATCCTCTCTCCCAGAGTTTTATTATCCCCCAGGGCATTTTGCTGATGGCTTCAGTCTTCCAAAGAGTACTTGTCACATCAAGCCTGGATGCTAGAGTGCAAGTTCCAAACCATATATAATGTGAGATTTATCTGGAGTCCCCTTTTTATTCTTATTGTATAATCATCATAAATAAACTTTCATGTGGAAAAGAAAACAATTAATGGTATAGTTTTCAATGCTAAGAAAGAAAACAAATCAAACAACATACACAGACATGCTTATAGATAAATACCAGACAAACCAGAGACCAAAAGGAACATCCTTTCAGAAAATTTCTTCCAGCACAGCTTTACTTATATTGAAAAGTGTTAGCAACACAAAAATGCATTCGCTTTGCTATGCTCAAACTTACTTTGAAGATATACCATTATACAAATGAGCTAGAAGTTCTTGAATATGTAAGAGTTCATGAAAGCACATTAATGAACATACATGCAAATTTTTAAAATGAGATTCACATTATGAATTTCTACGTTGATGCTCTAGATCGACATTATCATTGAACTAGCAACAGGATCATAAAAATTTGTCTGAAAGACCAGCAGAGGAATGAGGCTAATTATTTACCCTAAATTTTAAAAAAAGGTGCTTACCTATTAAAAATGTCCTTTCTGAGGGATCAATAAGCACATAAGCCTGTTTAATCATGTTTATATTGTTAGCGACGGACAGATCAATTAGAGCCAAAGCACCTATGCCTTTTCTTCTAATCAGTGAAAGTGACTATCTTTTCCTAATCACGTTCTAGGAAACGCAGAGTTTTTCTCTCTGTATTCAATCAAGCAGTAAAAAGCTCCATGCCCTTCCAGTACAGTCCTATGTGTGTTGGTTGGCTACACTGTGTTTTCTGGTTCTATAAACCAGAGTGAAATCAAAGTGCAGCAGAAACACGGAACTCTAGAAAGCACATCATTTGTCAGGGGTCTGGGTCCAAACCCTGTCTCACATTTCAGCCATGAGACCGCAGGCAATTTACCAAACCTATACAGGCTTCTGTCTTCTCATCTTTAAAAGAAGCTGTGTGGATTAAACGATCTCTACGTTCCCTCCAGAACTAAATGCTTAAGATCATCATCTCTGTGTTTCTAAGTAGAGTCCTGGTTCTAACCAATGGAAACCTTTCTGATGTTTACACATCCCATCATACCTATCCATTATATAATTATTTAAAAATTCATTATCTGTGAAATGTGACTTTATTTTTGAAGGGGCTGAAGCCCCTGCCCTGAACGAACACGGTCATCACACATCTACCTTTAAAACAAGTGTGTGATATAACTTTGGAGATTTCTCTACCATCCTTCTGTCTTTTCCTTCCTGGGTATCTGGTAGTTCTATGAATTCTGTTCTATTTGCATAGAATACATGCATGAGCGGGTAGCCAGGTTATCCACAAGACACAGAGCGATACACTCACAAGAGCAAACAAGACACAAGAAGACCTTTGTAACTGCTTGTTCTTTTGAGAAAAACTATTGCATTTGATCATCTCCAAAAGGCCCCTTGCATAATAGATAACTATCCCTACCTAAATAATAGATAACTATCCCTACCTAAATAATAGATAACTATCCCTACCTAAATAATTAATAGATAACTATCCCTACCTAAATAATTAATAGATAACTATCCCTACCTAAATAATAGATAACTATCCCTACCTAAATAATTAATAGATAACTATCCCTACCTAAATAATAACTATCCCTACCTAAATAATAACTATCCCTACCTAAATAAGAGATAACTATCCCTACCTAAATAATTAATAACTATCTCTACTTAAATAATAGATAACTATCCCTACCTAAATAATAGATAACTATCCCTACCTAAATAAGAGATAACTATCCCTACCTAAATAATTAATAGATAACTATCCCTACCTAAATAATTAATAGATAACTATCCCTACCTAAATAATAGATAACTATCCCTACCTAAATAATAGATAACTATCCCTACCTAAATAATTAATAGATAACTATCCCTACCTAAATAATTAATAGATAACTATCCCTACCTAAATAATTAATAGATAACTATCCCTACCTAAATAATAGATAACTATCCCTACCTAAATAATAGATAACTATCCCTACCTAAATAATTAATAGATAACTATCTCTACTTAAATAATAGATAACTATCCCTACCTAAATAATAGATAACTATCCCTACCGAAATAATAGATAACTATCCCTACCTAAATAATTAATAGATAACTATCCCTACCTAAATAATTAATAGATAACTATCCCTACCTAAATAATAGATAACTATCCCTACCTAAATAATTAATAGATAACTATCCCTACCTAAATAATTAATAGATAACTATCCCTACCTAAATAATAGATAACTATCCCTACCTAAATAAGAGATAACTATCCCTACCTAAATAATTAATAGATAACTATCCCTACCTAAATAATTAATAGATAACTATCTTTACCTAAATAATTAATAGATAACTATCCCTACCTAAATAATAGATAACTATCCCTACCTAAATAATAGATAACTATCCCTACCTAAATAATTAATAGATAACTATCTCTACTTAAATAATAGATAACTATCCCTACCTAAATAATAGATAACTATCCCTACCGAAATAATAGATAACTATCCCTACCTAAATAATTAATAGATAACTATCCCTACCTAAATAATTAATAGATAACTATCCCTACCTAAATAATAGATAACTACCCCTACCTAAATAATTAATAGATAACTATCCCTACCTAAATAATTAATAGATAACTATCCCTACCTAAATAATAGATAACTATCCCTACCGAAATAATTAATAGATAACTATCCCTACCTAAATAATTAATAGATAACTATCCCTACCTAAATAATTAATAGATAACTATCCCTACCTAAATAAGAGATAACTATCCCTACCTAAATAATAGATAACTAACTATCCCTACCTAAACAAAAATGGGAAGGAATTCCTACTATTTGACTTATCACTCTTCAACAGCTTTGGTTATAACTTTTGAATTTATAGATGTTTTCCATTAGTTAATCTCCTTTTCCTATTATAAAATATGTCCTTTTGATTTTAAGCTGCTCTTATGTAATCTTAGAGAAGGCAATGCTTTTGTGGAATTCAGTGTATTTGTACTGCAAGGATATCCTTTAAATCCCTCTTATCAAGGAATGTTGGATTTTCCTTCCCAGTCTAAAAATGTAAATGAATGCCTGTTCAAGGCCAGGAAGGGTAGTGGAAGCCTGTTTCTGTTTCTGGCTCTGAGTGTGAGCAAGTCTGGAAACACTTTAATCACAAAGTAATACAGCATGTTTGGGGGAGACTTAACTCCCCAGACTCTTGTAAAGTTACTGCTCCAACTCAGCCTCTGGTGTGTAGAGAAAATGCCTCTGGAAAACAAGAATATTGCTTTCAATTAGACCTTACAAATTGGGAAAGCCAGAAAATCTGTACTAGCAGGCAGGTTTACTATGGGTGATTGTGGACTACATCTGTGCTATGCACTAAATAGTAACTTCCAAAATAAAGAAAAAGAAAACCAAGAAAATCTCACACATTTAAAGACATTTGAGAATCCTGGCCTGACTGGCCCACTGTAGGAATAGATTTTTTTGAGCCGCCCATGACTGTATGACCAGCAGGATCTTTCCTTGGAATAGAACATTTTCTTGTTATGGGTATGAAGAAGGAGACTCCCCTCCCCTTGCTTTTGTCTCTATAAAGGACTTTCAGGAGTCCTCTGAGACCAAGAAGATGGCTGAAGGCCAGGAACAGAATCCCTAGTTGCTCACCCAGGACAGGAGCCTTTATTATCCCCAAGATTACAAACATGTATTCAAACAGCCACTTGCTACTTCTGAGTTTTCCACTCTACAACTGTCCTTCTGACTCTCACTGGGGTGGGAGAGAAGGAAGGGTCCTGAAGAAGGGACTTCCTATGGTCATCGCATGACACATGAAACAGTGTTCACTTCTTGATCTATGGGCTGTAACACACTGATGGGGCACACTGGGTCTCTGGATTGATCTCCTGCAGGAGTCAGACTGAGGCCAAAATGAACTCCATGAAGAGGGAAAACAACTGTCAGTGTCAGGGGAGGTTCATTCCAGAGTGTTGGACTGAATTCCCAAGGGTTTGCTCTGTCCCACTTCAGAGCTTTTGAACCATGCAGTTGTCTAAAACTTATTGCTGACAAATAAACTTTTTTAATTGGCCAACTGTTGCCTTTTTTCCCATGTGGTTTAACTGAGAATGGCATGAGGAACTTAATCATTTCTTTAGATAAGATTTTTGAGCGATTACTAGATGAAAATGTGGAGAGTAAGTGAAACTCTCTAGGAAGCACATTAAAGCTGATACATGAGCAGGAGGTGAACATCCCACATGGTTTGAGCCACCTCTTCTTTCTTTTTCTTGTTCCCACTTTCATCTCAAAGAGACATTTTTGGTTTCTGTGTGTTCCTGTGTTTCAATGTGTTGCTATATAAAGTTCCAAGGCTGAACAGTGCGTCTCATGTGTCAGAGAGTACAATGCAGATGGGAAGCTGGTACTCTGTCCAGACTGGTTTGGCTCGTCTCTAAATGCCATGAAATTGAACCTCAGTTCCTAAAACAGAGGGAGAACTGATATCCCCACTCCTGAAAGGTAAGAATTTTTAGCAAAACAATACTCTCCCTAGGCTTCTTGGCAACAAAGTGGCCTTCCCAGTTAAGACAGATGAGTGATTCGCATAAGTAAATCTGTAGACACCCAGGCAATCACCCTGTCAGCCAACTGCTATTTCCCTGTGCCTACCTGCAACTGTCAGCCATCTATCTTATGTCAAATTGTCTAATTTAATTGCCCAGGTAGGTTTGTTTGTGAGCTGCGTTCACTGTGACGGAGGCTGAATGCTGTGGGGAGTCATAGAACACAACACGGAGAAAGAACGTAGCAGGTCCAGCTTGAGCCACAGCTGGATTCTACTTCTGATGGGCTTGGTAGTGAGTCTAAGGTGGTACCTACCCTCCTTCATCATTTAATCCTTATAAATTATGTATTACATTATCAGTTCATTTCTTCCTAACACAAATTTATATAAAATACTACTCTATAAAATACTGCATTAGGCCCTTCTGGGAATTTAAGGATTTATTTGTTAAAGGAAAGGTACATAGATAACTCTTAATATAAAACAGAATTAATGTGGGCTAGAATGGCATAATAGGCTTAATGCCTAGAGAAAGCCTCCTGGAAAAGATAACGTTGACCAGGGTCTTAAGAGATGAGTAAACATCTTGAATATAGAGGGGTGTAAGGCGTGACACTTCAGGCAGTGCTAGTATGAACACAGACCTAAAGATAGAAAAGCACATGCTTTGTTGCTACTATAACAGAGAAAAATAAAACTACTCGCTTTAAAAGACCTCCAAGAAGACAAAGTTCAAGATCCCCACTGTGCTAGATATAGAAGTTTCCCAAAATCAGAATTCCAGTCTGCAGAAGGCCCCAGTGAATGAATTCACACTGATGAAACTGAATATTATTCTGACATGCTCCTTGTTTTTTTTTTTTTTTTAACCCCAAATTGAAGTGCTCTTCTTGACTAGCCAATCAATAATGATCCCTTCTGGTGTGACTTGATTTGGGAAGCATGTTAAGAGAAGGCTTGTCCTGTTCCATAAAGGAGTCAGAGATTGACTATGGATTAGGAGTCAGCAAAACTATTGTTCTGGTCTTAATACTCGCCGTTGTATGAAAACTCCACAGTACTTTAGAATGACAATCACAGAATGTAAGAACAGGAAGAAGCTCTTGTTTTTTAAACTTTCATATATGCAGTTATCATTATATAACCTTTGGATTTAGATTGACCAGAATTCAGATTTGCCATTTATCTCACACAACCTTGGGAATATGACATAGCTTTCTGAACCCCAATCTTGTTATCTGTAAAATGGACATAATAATATATCACTGAAAAGCTTAGTAGCAGAAAAGTTTGGCAAAGTGTTTTGTATAAAGTAGGCACGTAATTCATAATAGGCTTGTCCCTTTTCTCTCTATCATTGCATATATAAAGGGTCAGAGACATGATGAGCGAGGTTGAGAAACTCACACCAGCTAATGAAACTAATTAGCAGCAAAAATAGAATGAGAATCAGGTAGTCTTGTCCCGATACGGCATTCTCTCCTTTCTAACATGATGCTTCTTGAGCCATATTTTCAGCAAAATTTTCATTTTCAGCATGTCAGAGCCCAAGTGGAGTTCATTAAACATGTGTCTACAGAACATTAGGAAAAAGGCACCCTTACCTATGACATTCAAGTGAAGGACACATTCTTTTGAAGTTTTTTATATTTAAAATAAGAGTAAAACCAGGGTGGCCTGATTTTCCTTATCCTACACTTTAACTTTATTCAGTGCTGCTCAGTTAATAATATGGATACGATAAGAACACATCTGTATGCGTGAACTTAGTTTGTTCTGAATCAGATACCTTCCCCCTTATTTGCAAATTCAGACTAGGAAAGCACAGTGGGTGTCTGATTATCTGATTTTTTTTCACAGATACTGCTTCTGCCGTCCTAATCTCAGGCAGAAAGGAAGGCAACACAGATTCACATGGAACAAGGATAACCAGGGTTAACTGTAACTCAGACCATCAATCACTTTGATTGCCCCCAAGGCAGTGTTTTCATTATTTATGCTGCTGGGTGATCTGCTATATTTATAACACAGCAAGTTGTCATGCCTTTAAAAATATGATGGATTCCTAAATTAATCCCGTATTCCTTGTCTTGAACTTGAAGCATGGGCAGTCATAAAGAGCACAGAGGTTTCTGTAATCACAAAGTTGAATGCCCATGGGTCATGATGGAGGACTGATCATTATGTCCAGAATGGGTTTGTGTCAATAATGCTAAAAACTCCCTATATATGCTTACAGATTGAGTGCTGAAATTCATTCTATCAATATTTATCAATGCACTGATATTTCCATGTTCTGTGGGGAATAAAAACATGAATAAGACACGGATTTAACTCCCAGTGGGTTTTGAGTCCACTTACAATTAATATTTGAGAACACAGTTTCTGTCTTAGGAGAAGTAAAAGTAAAGTGCTGGAGATTTTGAAAAGTGAGATGCCACTTGTTGCTGAGATTAGGGGTGATGATAAAGGTGGCCATGGCATTAGGGGAGATATGAAGAATGGAAAGGTGTTGAGAAGATGTTTACAAAGTGCCATGAGCAAAGAGATAGAAATTGGAGAGAACAATTGAATAGTGCACAGGAAACTTTTTTTTTGAAGAGAAGGTAGAAGCCAGATCCTGCGAGGTCAAGAGAGAAGTTTTGACTTAATTCTAATGACAAGCGTATATGATATTTTTATAAGGAAAACTCCCTGTACTGTAAGAAAACAAATTTGCCCATAGAGTTTAGTGTGAATTGGAATGAGCAAAGACATAAATCAGGTTTATTCTTATTGCAAGAGCACAGATAGTAAGAAAAGACACAGTAGAAGCAGGACTGGAAGATATTGTCATGTTAAAAGGAATGATAAAAGGAAGTACAGAGAGAATGAAAACTAAGATTGATGTTGAAATCTGACCCTGTGTCAAGTAGCCAAAGCCCTTACTTTGGCCTACAATGACCTACATGATATGAGCATCTTTTGCATTGATAAACCCATGTCCTATGATTTTTCCCGCATGCCGACTCCACACTAGACCCACAGGCTTCCCTGAAGACCCTGGAATGAGGCAAGCATACTCTAGCATTAGGGATTTGCACCAGAGAAGAGAAAGCTCTTTCCCCTAATAGCTGTGTGGCTCATTCCCTCGCTTTTTGTGAGTCTTTTTTCAAATACCCTTTTCTCGATGAGGATTACTCTGACACCTTTACTTAAAATTGCAACCCACCTCACTCCCATCCCATAACTAGTGCTTGCCATCTTCCTACTCTCCTTTTATCTATATCACTTATTTCCTCACATACAAAAATATAATTTACCTACTTATCTGGTATACCATTTCCTATCTTCCTGTATCTGCTTGCATATAAACTCCACAAAGGTAGGAATACGTCCATTTTATTTATTGATGTATGCCAGGTACCTAGAAGAGTACCTGACATCTAATATGCGGCTAGTAAATATTTGCTGAATGAATCACCAGTGCAACTTGTTGACTGCTTATCCCTGTCGGTGATTCTTGGATCCCATCATGTTCTGCCAGTCTATGTGTGTATTATGCACAACACGTGGGTCTCCACCAGTTTTTTGGATCACTCACAGCGGTTCCACGTTTGATTTTGTTGTATTTACCACTAGGATAAGAATGGCTTGTTCCAACGGATGGAGACTCTGAGAACAGTTTAAACAAGAACCTACTTTTCTGTATGTTTGGGAATATCCCTTCCTCCTTGATGCTTTGTAGGCCATTCTAGAGAAATCCTCTGTGTTGCCTCATCATTCTAGTCTTACATTATACCTAGGATACTTTGAAATTTTAATTAGGAAATCACTTTAAATTTAGTCATTGGTAATTAATCGCTGTGATTAGAAACTGTTTTCCATTTTCATCATATGTCCTTTAAATCAAGATGAACATAATGGCAGAAATTTGGCAGAAACAAAGAAAATGATATTTAGTGCGATTTTCAGCTACCCCAAGTAATTTTCATCTTTTCTCTAGCATCTTCTCCAGGATGGAAACATTTAATTTGTCATCCCAGAACCTGCTCAGTGCCAGACCATCAATACTCTAGACCAGTCAGAAATATGGTCATTTCTATGTGCGCAGACAGGTGCGTTAAGAGATGAGAAGTTATCAGTAATACTCACTAAATTTTTCTATGTGGATTTCCATTGATATCTTGCCTTGTATTTTCTCTTGGCATGTACTAAGCCATAGGACTATGCTCTTACTTGGGATGTAAACTTCAATATTTATGTAAACCTGTATAACAATATCAGACACCTTTGGTGATTTTAAGCTATTTGATTTGATGTGTTAAACTTCTTTTCATACAGTCTATATGCAAATTCAGTAAAGCCAGAAAATTGATGATCAATCAACAGGTAGATCCTGAGTATATACCATGTCACTAACAAAGGGCTGAGAAATGTGGAGTTATAAAAATGTCTCTCCAGTGAGTATTGCTAGACAAATAAGCAAAATGTGACAAATAACAAGGGAACAAGGCATAACAAATCATGGCAAATAGCCAAGTTGTGGGTATTTTCCATGAGGTTTAGAAGAAAAAAGATACAAGATATTCTGGGATTTTAAAAGTTCATAATGATTACTTTATAATAAGAGTAATACATGTGAACAATAAAACGTTTAGGAAAACATAGATTTTTAAATGAAGAAAATAAGGTTGTTATTATAACACCTCCCAGAAATCTTCAATTTCAATGTTTCGGTGAATATCATTTCAGTATATTGTATCTCATTCTCCTTTTGTCTTTCCATGCTTATTGAATGCTCTCAGAAGTAAACAACAACAGCAATAATGTCTAAGATAGTCTTTAAAAATCTCTGAAGGATGACAAAGATTTGGCACACTTATTGTGCTGACATTCTTCCAAGATCAGTTCATGATCACAAGGTGTTTTCTTGGAAGTAGATTTTAGAGATTAAAAATGTTTAATGACTATAGAGTTGATGTCAAGTACCTTATTGTCATCAGCAATGAGAATTTTATGAGGAGATTGCCACACTCATGGGAAATATATACAGTTGAGTATATAGTGTATATGTCTGGAAATATGATCAATAACAGATTGTAGCACTTGGCAAAAGCCAAATGTGCAGTGTAGAACTCTTGGTTCACAGATTGGCAGCAACAAGCATATGGCTGGGAGCTTGTTAGAAATACATGAACTCCGTCCCTGTTTCAGATTCAATGAGTAAACATCTTTTTTTTTCCCCCAAAATTCATAAGTGATTCTTTTGCACATCAATTTTGAAATCACTTGCAAATATATATTGAGACTGTTCATTGGAGAAAGTACTCAATGAAGCCAGGGAGGTTAGAGACTCTTAGAGGAGCCTCCAGGTATACCAAAGAATTTCAATATGAGTTATAAAGAAAACAACCAATGACATCGAACTACAACGAAATCAAAACAGGATCCTGAGATGTACATGCATACTTTGGAGACAATCAAATAGATGAGCACCACAAAGGGACCAGTGGTTTAAATACAAATTATGGATGAAAGACTTGAAATTGAGGACAGTCTATCCATTAATGCATTTTTCCCTGCCATTTTGGGGAAAGGTAGCCCAAAAACTATTTTAAAGATGTACCTGGAAATACCAACAAAAATCACTGTTTGAGAAATATTAGCTAATGTCAGAGCTGAAAGAGAACATTCTTGTTTCACTTTTAGGAAATTATTTATTCTTTAATTATGTACCAGCTAAGAACTTTCCACCTAAGAGAGAGTCAGTCAAAATTTGCAAACCAGGCTAGACAAACAAGACTACTAGGACAGTTGAGAATATAACACTTATGATTTGTTGGTATATGTGGGAAGAAAATATTGAATCTCTAGTTTTTAAAATTTATCCTATTTTAAATTTATAATAGTGTTCCTACTGTTTAATATATATGACATTAGTAATATTTAATGCCTATATAGTCTTTAATAAACAATGCATTGAGTTTCATATTGAAAAATGTTTTACTGATCAGGATACACTTACCACAAAATTATATATTAACTGATTTCACTATATATATCAGTCTTCCTTTATTAGTAAATAAACTGTAATGATTTTTTTGCATTTATATTTAAGAGAAGGCTATGTCTCCAAGTATGAGCAATTATTTTAAGAGATATTTAAAATAATCATCATTGATAAATTATGCCAATGAGCTTTGTTCTTACATTATTCAATCTCATATGTAAGATTCAAAAGTTACCATTTTACTAGCTAGAGCAGAGCAGCAACAGAAAAAGTACAAGTGAGTACTTCATAATGGCTTTATGACCATATTGTTATGAACTAGTTGTCTCTAAATAAATGTTGGTTAGTTGATGGGTTGATTACTTAAGTAATCACATACCCCCCAGGCACAATGAATAGCAGTACAGTTTATATCAGTGTTTCTCAAAGATACGTTCCCTATTTTGTCTGTGTCAGATTCATCTAGTGTTTTCTGAAACACTAGATGGGCACAAGACCATACCTATTCATCATAATATGGGTGGAATCTAGGAATCTGTATTTAACTAAAATGCCCCAAGTTATTCTAATGTATATTAAAGTTTGAAAACCAATGAGATTCTAGATCTTTACCTTGATATAAAGGATGACTGTCTTTTAGGACCAAAAGCATACCACAAAATTATTGGAAGCTTTATTCCCAGAATTTCCATAACTCTCAAATGAAACTATTCTGGAAGGCTACAGCACATCACCCTGATTATTGACATCTTGTTTTGGTAGTTATCCAGTTATCAAGATTTATTGTAGCATGCGGTAAATATTGACCTCATCATTGGCCTATCATTTACACATTAACTCTGTTCATCTTCTCTGCCTCAGCAGGAAACATCTGATGCATCTTTGACTGTGGACACACTGATTTGACCATTTACCTGAAATATGTTGGAGGAATTGAAAGGCAACACTATCGATGAGGAGAGGAGTAGGAAAAAAATTGATTCATGTAGCAAGATAAATGGGCAGCATTTAAAAAATCAAATGCACTTGCATTTTGAGAAACAAGCTTAAATCATAACATTCAGATGCCAAAAACACATGTGCAAGAAAACTGTGAATGTAGAAAGTCTGTCTTTATGATGGCAGTATACTGAGCTTTACAATTAAGGTCAGTGTATCTTTATGGAATAAGTGAAACAATTTTCAAAGGACATAGTGTCTGCACCCAACACAGAAGCACCTCAATACATAAGGTAAATACCAACAGTCATAAAAGGGGAAATCGACAGTAACACATTCATAGTAGGGGACTTTAACACCCCAATTTCACCAATGGACAGATCATCCAAAATGAAAATTAATAGGGAAACACAAGCTTTAAATGATACATTAAACAAGATGGACTTAATTGATATTTATAGGACATTCCATCCAAAAACAACAGAATACACTCTCTTCTCAAGTGCTCATGGAACATTCTCCAGGATAGATCATATCATGGGTCACAAATCAAGCCTTGGTAAATTTAAGAAAATTGAAATTGTATCAAGTATCTTTGCCAACCACAATGCTATAAGACTAGATATCAATTACAGGAAAAAACCTGCAAGAAATACAAACACATGGAGGCTAAAAAACACACTACTTAATAACCAAGAGATCACTGAAGAAATCAAAGAGGAAATCAAAAAATACCTAAACAAATGACAATGAAAACATGACGACCCAAAACCTATGGGATGCAGCAAAAGTAGTTCTAAGAGGGAATTTTATAGCAATACAATCCTACCTTAAGGAACAAGAAACATCTCAAATAAACAACCTAACCTTACACCTAAAGCAATTAGAGAAAGAAGAACAAAAAAACCCCAAGGTTAGCAGAAGGAAAGAAATCATAAAGATCAGATCAGAAATAAATGAAAAAGAAATGAAGGAAATGATAGCAAAGATCAATAAAGTTAAAAGCTGGTTCTTTGAGAAGATAAACAAAATTGATAAACCATTAGTCAGACTCATCAAGAAAAAAAGGGAGAAGACTCAAATCAATACAATTAGAAATGAAAAAGGAGAAGTAACAACTGACACTGCAGAAATAAAAAAAAATCATGAGAGATTACTACAAGCAACTCTATGCCAATAAAATGGACAACATGGAAGAAATGGACAAATTCTTAGAAATGCACGACCTGCCGAGACTGAACCAGGAAGAAATAGAAAATATGAACAGACCAATCACAAGCACTGAAATTGAAACTGTGATTAAAAACCTTGCAACAAACAAAAGCCCAGGACCAGATGGCTTCACAGGCAGATTCTATCAAACATTTAGAGAAGACCTAACACCTATCCTTCTCAAACTCTTCCAAAATATAGCAGCAGGAGGAACACTCCCAAACTCATTCTACAAGGCCACCATCACCCTGATACCCAAACCAGACAAGGATGTCACAAAGAAAGGAAACTACAGGCCAATATCACCGATGAACATAGATGCAAAAATCCTCAACAAAATACTAGGAAGCAGAATCCACATCACATTAAAAGGATCATACACCATGATCAAGTGGGGTTTATCCCAAGAATGCAAGGATTCTTCAATATATGCAAATCAATCAATGTGATACACCATATTAACAAATTGAAGGAGAAAAACCAAACGGTCATCTCAATAGATGCAGAGAAAGCTTTTGACAAAATTCAACACCCATTTATGATAAAAACCCTGCAGAAAGTAGGCATAGAGGGAACATTCCTCAACATAATAAAGGCCATATATGACAAACCCACAGCCAACATCATCCTCAATGGTGAAAAACTGAAAGCATTTCCACTAAGATCAGGAACAAGACAAGGTTGCCCACTCTCACCACCCTTACTCAACATAGTTTTGGAAGTTTTAGCCACAGCAATCAGAGAAGAAAAGGAAATAAAAGGAATCCAAATCGGAAAAGAAGAAGTAAAGCTGTCACTGTTTGCAGATGACATGATACTATACATAGAGAATCCTAAAGATGCTACTAGAAAACTCCTAGAGCTAATCAATGAATTTGGTAAAGTAGCAGGATACAAAATGCACAGAAATCTCTGGCATTCCTATACACTAATGATGAAAAATCTGAAAGTGAAATCAAGAAAACACTCCCATTGACCACAGCAACAAAAAGAATAAAATACCTAGGAATAAACCTACCTAAGGAGACAAAAGACCTGTATGCAGCAAATTATAAGACACTGATGAAAAAAATTAAAGATGTTATAAATAGATGGAGAGATATATCATGTTCTTGGATTGGAAGAATCAACCTTGTGAAAATGACTCTATGACCCAAAGCAATCTACAGATTCAATGCAATCCCTATCAAATTACTACTGGCATTTTTCACAGAACTAGAACAAAATATTTCACAATTTGTATGGAAACACAAAAGACCCCAAAGAGCCAAAGCACTCTTGAGAAAGAAACACGGAGCTGGAGGAATCAGGCTCCCTGATTTCAGACTATACTACAAATCTACAGTAATCAAGACAGTATGGTACTGGCACAGAAACAGAAATATAGATCAATGGAACAGGATAGAAAGCCCAGAGATAAACCCACGCATGTATGGTCAACCTTATCTTTGTTAAAGGAGGAAAGAATATACAGTGGAGAAAAGACATCCTCTTCAATAAGTGGTGCTGGGAAAATTGGACAGCTACATGTAAAAGAATGAAATTAGAACACTCTCTAACACCATACACAAAAATAAACTCAAAATGGATTAAAGACCTAAATGTAAGGCCAGACACTATCAAACTCTTAGAGGAAAACACAGGCAGAACACTATGACATAAATCACAGCAAGATCCTTTTTGACTCACCTCCTAGAGAAATGGAAATAAAAACAAAAATAAACAAATGGGACCTTATGAAACTTAAAAGCTTTTGCACAGCAAAGGAAACCATAAACAAGACCAAAAGACAACACTCAGATTGGGAGAAAATATTTGCAAATGAAGCAACTGACAAAGGATTAATCTGCAAGATTTATAAGCAGCTCATGAACCTCAATAACAAAAAATCAAACAACCCAATCCAAAAATGAGCAGAAAACCTAAACAGACATTTCCCCAAAGAAGATGTACAGATTGTCAACAAACACATGAAAGAATGCTCAACATCACTAATCATTAGAGAAATGCAAATCAAAACTACAGTGAGATATCATCTCACACCAGTCATAATGGCCATCATCAAAAAATCTAGAAACAATAAATGCTGGAGAGGGTGTGGAGAAAAGGGAACACTCTTGCACTGTTGGTGGGAATGTAAATTGATACAGCCATTATGGAGAACAGTATGGAGGTTCCTTATAAAACTAAAAATAGAACTACCATATGACCCAGCAATCCCAATACTGGGCATATACCCTGAGAAAACCATAATTCAAAAAGAGTCATGTACCAAAATGTTCATTGCAGCTCTATTTACAATAGTCCGGAGATGGAAACAACCTAAGTGTCCATCATCGGATGAATAGATAAAAAAGATGTGGCACATTTATACAATGGAATATTACTCAGTCATAAAAAGAAACGAAATTGAGTTATCTGTAGTGAGGTGGATGGACACAGAGTCTGTCATACAGAGTGAAGTAAGTCAGAAAGAGAAAAACAAATACCGTATGCTAACACATATATATGGAATCTAAAAAAAAAAAAGGTACCAATGAACCTAGTGGCAGGGCAGGAATAAAGACGTAGACATAGAGAAACCACTTGAGGACATGGGGTGGGGAGCGGGAAGCTGGGGCAAAGTGAGAGTAGCATCAACAGATATACACTATCCAATGTAAACTAGTTAGCTAGTGGGAAGCAGCAGCATAGCACAGGGAGATCAGCTCGGTGCTTTGCCATGACCTAGAGGGCTGGGATAGGGAGGGTAGTGGTGGAGCCTGAAGAGGGAGGGGATATGGGGATATATGTGTGCATATGGCTGATTCACTTTGTTGTACAACAGAAACTAAAACAGTATTGTGAAGCAATTATACTTCAATAAAGATCTATTAAAAAGAAAAAAGAAAATGTGGCACATATATACAATGGAATATTACTCAGCTCTAAAAAGGAATGAAAATGAGTTATCTGTGGTGAGGAGGATGGACCTAGAGACTGTCATTCAGAGTGAAGTAAGTCAGAAAGAGAAAATCAAATACTGTATGCTAACACACATATATGGAATCTAAAAAAAAAAAAGGTCATGAAGAATCTAGGGGCAAGACGGGAATAAAGATGCAGACCTACTAGAGAATGGACCTGAGGATACGGGGTGGGGGAAGGGTAAGCTGGGACAAAGGGAGAGAGTGGCATGGACATATATACACTACCAGACGTAAAATAGATAGCTAGTGGGAAGCAGCCGCATAGCGCAGGGAGATCAGCCTGGTGCTTTGTGACCACGTAAAAGGGTGGGATAGGGAGGGTGGGAGGGAGGAACATGCAAGAGGGAAGAGATATGGGGACATATGTATATGTATAACTGATTCACTTTGTTATAAAGCAGAAACTAACACACCTTTGTAAAGCAATTATACTCCAATAAAGATGTTAAAAAAAAAAGGACATAGTGTCGGTTCATATAAGCAATTACAGGTTTACTGGGAGGCCATCTTACAGGGAGAAACTGAAAAATAAAGGAAAACAATGTAGATGGTGGCCACTATAGGCTTCTGGCAGAGTCTCCTGGGGAAACGAAGAAAAGGGCTCTTCATCTGAAATAAATCTGAGCAGAGTAGGAGGCGGCTCAGTGTGAGGATTAACGTATCACAACACCTTGGGAAGTGAAAAGAGGTGGAGACTGCAATTCAGCAATGCAAAGTCCCCAGCCCATGCTGGTACATCCTCACGTAAGCCATTTTCTTCAGACGAAACGTAACCTTCCATTCTGAAGACACAGAAACACTTTGCAGGGATGTTTTGACTGTGGGTCTGGGTTTGGGGGTATTATTTGGGGGGTATTTTGTTTTGCATTTACCCCAATAAAAATCCACATTAGCCTCTTGTACATTAAACATCAGCAAAGGAGCCCAGGTAGTTTATAAACTTCCTTTTGCAAAAGAGTGCATCCAAAACCTACGGCATCATTCTCAAAAGCATATTAAACACCCTTCAAGGACAGAGTTTCACCCTTTGCTTTCTGCAGTAATGTCCCAGCTTCCCTTTGTGACAGCATGATTTGTCCTAATGGTTCTTGAGAGACATTTGGGAAATCTGACTTTCTCTCTGGGTGAAGCTGCCACACAAGGAAGTCACCTGCATGTGACATGATAGAGGGGCCCTGCGCTTGAGAAAAGGCTAAAGCTGCCATGTCTCTTGGAAGTTTCCCCACTGGTATTTGACTAACTTTTTGTGAGCTGCTCCCAAGGGTCAGTGTTTAAGCAGTATGTTCCCGGCTGTCAAGCCCCAATGCTGCCTAAATTACTCTGATAAGGAGTTCTAATAAGATACTTTAGAAAGTCACTTATGCCATAAGGTATTCATATTATCTCAAGACATTTCTATTTGGGTAATAGGAAATGAAAGTGTGGATTAATGTCTTTCGCATGCCATTAAAAAAACTGAGAGGCAGAAGCCTCCTTTCAGCCACCAGGGGCCTCTTCCTCATGTCTGTTCACTGCTGTCTCAGCTAATCACTTTTAGTGCTTTCAAAAGCAAAGGATACATTTTGATTTCATAGAAAATGAGTTTAAACCAGAAAGTCCATGTGACCTCCAAACTTTGGATTACTGCCATGGCATGCTACATTTCACCTCTGATTTAAAGACAGGGAACTTGTGGCTTCCTAAAAATGAAAAACTCTTCTGCACAATTCCCGAAAGGCTAATGCAAGCAACTGGTAAAGGAGAAATAAAGAGACGGACACCAGAAGTCCAAAGAAGAAAAACTCAGTGAAACTGGGTCACCAATCACCTCCCTGTAACCCTGAGGAGTCAGGGTGGCAAATATGTCCACTTCTCTCTTTATCTGACCCATGATCAGATATAAAATTGTTGAGTGTTGCCATAAGTATAAATCCTATAGAATGTGAGCTTGGTAAAATTAAGAGCAACGGGAACAATAATAATATGATAAACTAACATTTAGTGATTAAGAGCCAGGCACTGTGCTAAGGGTCTTACATGTACTATTTCACTAAATCTCACTAAACTTACGAGGTAGGAACTAGTATTCTTATTCTATTAGACTTGCTAACTTAAGTCTCCATTACTGGCGGGTGATAGAGGTGGCCTTAGGAGAAAAACAGTCTGATTCTTTAGACCACATCTTTAACTGCACTTGAAAAAATAAAGGTGACCAGCAATTCATTTTCTTCAGTTAATTCTTGCATTGGAAAAATGCTTCAATACTTCTAAATAAAGAATTTCTCAAATAATATCAAGAGACCTGAATGTTTTGGTAATGAAACTGTTACAGCCCTAAGAAGCTCTTTCAGGAAAGCAGGTGGTGCTGACTCAGAAGAGCAGCCCACCTCTCAGCAGAGGTCAGCCACCTCCAGATGAAGGTGGAAAGTCCATTCAATGACGCGAAATACCTCTCCAAGATTATACATCATGTGGGCATGAAATGTAAGAAGGATGCCATTTAGATTAGGACAGGGGGTGGAGCTACACTGCTTTCAAATAGGACGGTCTTCTTTTCCTTTCAGGGAACATGCAAGTCATAACCTGCCTTTTTCTCTTCTATGAAATAGTGTTTTAGTTGATGGATTCCAAAGACGAGCTTCACCAAGTGAAAACTCACCCTGCTCTTCCTAGAACCTAAATTAATGCCTACGCTTTCCCCAGAGCTCTCGTTTATGGACTCCAAAGGACTGGAGATTTGAAGACCACCTGCCACAAGCGGAATTTAGCTTCCCCAAGATCTGTTTTCTTCCTTTTCCCACCCTGGAGCTCCCCACCTCTTTCCAGCAGCCAGCCATCCCAGCAAAGCAGAATTATCACCGACAGTGAAAGAGAAAGGCCTCAGAGTTAGGCTGTGGGCAGAGCATGCCATAAAGTTACCAGCTTAATTAAGCCATTACAGTTTTTAGGGGGTCTTAAAGACAGGAAATTTGAATGTATAATCGAGCCTGAGTACAGTCTCATTCTATGTTTTCCTTGGTCTGCTCAGAACCAGATTGCGAATGGGAAATAGCTGGGATAACATCCTGGGGCAACAAGGTCAGTTGCTCATTTTTACTGTGATCTCCACAAGAAAGTTATGAAGGTTTATTTCTATCGGCTTGGTCCGGGAGTGAAGGGCTTGGACCCTTGAAGTGCCAAGCAGACAGGCCAACCACACAGAGAGTGCTTTGACTGTCAGCCTGTCCCCAGTGTTCTCAGGGACAATATCCCACACTTCCTTGTACAGAGAAGCTACAGAATATGGTTAGAGGAAACATTCTCTTTGGAAAAATGATTCTGAACTTCAGCCCTGAATTTAGATAGGGGAAACTAAGAAAGATTACAAACCCATGTTCTTCAACTTTGACCAGTAGAGGAGAAGGCCAATTTCCCCCCACTTGGGGGGAAGTGGATATTTAGGGAAAGCACACGAAGCCCACTGCTTATGCCGTGAACATAGCTCAGCACTTCACAGATTAGGCAGTTTTACTAGTTGACAGCTGTTTATTCCAACGGCATATATTTTACGTAGCAGTACATTCAATACATTAAGTTGTATTTCAGATGTACTCTAATCCCCACTGCCACCCTACCATATATAAATAAAAGTGCACATACACACTGAGATGCTAAAAGAAAGTTTGCTTTGTTCGCTTCAGCAGCACATATACTAAAACCGGAATGATACAGATAAGATTAGCATGGCCCCGAGCAAGATGCACACAGATTCATGAAGTGATCAAATATAAGACCTGAAACCAGGGCTTCCCTGGTGGCGCAGTGGTTGGGAGTCCACCTGCCGATGCAGGGGACACGGGTTCGTGCCCCGGTCCGGGAAGATCCCACATGCCGCAGAGCGGCTGGGCCCGTGAGCCATGGCCGCTGAGCCTGCGCGTCCGGAGCCTGTGCTCCGCAACGGGAGAGGCCACAGCAGTGAGAGGCCCGTGTACCGAAAAAAAAAAAAAAAAAAAAAAAGACCTGAAACCATAAAACTCCTAGAAAAAAACATAAGCATAAGCAACTTGCCATCAGTCTTGATGATGATTTTTTGGATTTGATACCAAAA
Organism: Phocoena phocoena; assembly: GCF_963924675.1. NCBI lineage: Eukaryota > Metazoa > Chordata > Mammalia > Artiodactyla > Phocoenidae > Phocoena > Phocoena phocoena. The sequence goes on from NC_089234.1 coordinate 23,014,084, forward strand.
GCTATGGCAACAAAAGCCAAAATAAACATGTGGGATTACATCAAACTAAAAAGCTTCTGTAAAACAAAGGAAACCATCAACAAAACAAAAAGCAACCTACAGAATGGGAGAAAATACTTACAAACCATATTTCTGATGAGTTAATATTTGAAATATATAAAGAACTCAAACAACTTAATAGTAAGAACAAAGCATCTAATTCAAAAATGAGAATATCTGAATAGACTTTTTTTTAAAGGACACATACAGATAGCTAACAGCTATATGAAAAGGTACTGAACATCACTACTCATCAGAGAAATGCAAATCAAAACCACAATGAGATATCACCTCCCACCTGTCAGAATGACTATCATCAAAAAGCCAAGAAATAACAAGAGTTGGCAAGGACAGAAAGGGAACTCTGGTGCACTGTTGATGCGAATGTAAATTGGTGCAGCAACTATGGAAAACAATACGGAGATTTCTCAAAAAGTTAAAGTAGATACATGTGATACAGAAATTCCACTTCTGAGTATTTATCCAAAGGGCATGAAAATGCCATGTTGAAGAGATATCTGCATCCCATGTTCATTGCAACACTATTTAGAATAGCCAAGATATGAAAACAAACTGCGTCCACCAATGAATGAATGGATAGGCAAATGTCTCTCTCACACACACACACACATTCACACACACACAGGAATATCATTCAGCCATAAAAGAAGAAAATCTTGCTATTTACAACAGCATGGATGGACCTTTAGGACATTATGCTAAGTGAAGTAAGTCGGACAGAGGAAGACAAATACCATAAGATGTCACTTATATTTAGGATCCAAAAACAAAACAAAAACAACCCGCCAAAAAAAAACAAAAAATGAACTTATAGACACAGAGAACAGATCAGTGTTGTTGCCGGAGGTTGGGGGAACAAATGTGTAAAGGGGGTCAAAAGGTACAAACTTCCAGTTCTAACATAAATAAGTCATGGGGATGTAATGTACAACATGGTGACTGTAGTTAATAATACTGTATAGCATATTTAAAAGTTACTAAGAAAATAGATTTTAAAAAGTTCTCATCAGAAGACAAATAATATGTAAGCATGTATGGTGACCGACATTAACTAGCCTTGTTGTAGTGATCATTTCTCAATATATATACATATATTTATATATACACACACACAAGTATTGAATCATTATGTTGTATACCTGAAGCTAATATAATGTCATATGTCAATTATACCTCAAAAAGTTTTTTAAATAAAAAATATTTTTTGTTGGGTATGTGCTCATGGTAAAAGAGTCCCAAATCCCATACCCACCCTTTCAGCCTCTGACAATTGTATCTCCTCTCCTTAAAACTAGTTCAACCTGATAGAGAGGTAGGGGTGGAACTGAGCAAGCAGAGGGGTGGGATGATATGGGTTGGGGGAGGTGCGCTGTAATGGGTCACAAAGGAGAATATGAAGTATCCGTGATCTAAGGATACCTGTGGGTTTCCTCCAGTTCTAGTAATTCTTTACATCGACAGAATACTGGCACAGTGATCAAGCAGTTTGTATTGTTAGATCGTGCTAATAAGACACTGAACTTGGCATTAGATCATATGTCTAATTTATCAGTGAAGAAAAAAAATCTCAGAGAAGAAAGTATGCATTTTAGGTCAAATTATATAAATAAACTCTCTCTCTCTCTCTCTCTCTCTCTCTCTCTCCCTATAGAGAGATTCTCAAAGGATTAGAACCCAAATCCTCTACTTCTAATACAATGCTAAGCTAACTTGGACTTTAATTTCACTTGTGTTTGTGTACAGGATTGCGGTCTGCCTTCCCAAACGGCAGACTCCCAGAAAAAGTTTCTATAAACCCCCCATCATGTGTCCATCTGCTGTGCTTCTTTCCTGTTAAATGTTAACTCAGCTGAATCCTACTTTATGTAAACGTGGTTGTATGAAGACTTAAATTTGTTAAAATAAAACATACACCGTTAAGGGAATTTCAAACAGATTCTCTGGAGCTTTTCTTTAGAGAATGAGTTCCTCTAATGAGCTTAAATGTTTGGATTAAAAGAAACCGAAAATGGCTGCCCCGTTTTCTGAGTATATATCCTACATTTTAGGAAGGTAACTTTGCCAGCATTGTGCAGTTTCTGCAGCAGAGGAAGGTGCCCAGTGAAGATGTTCATTCTTGTTCAGGAGGTTGAATTCAAAAGAAACTTTCCCTGAGACATATTTGCATACAGTAGGTAACTTCTTGTTTGTCTTCAAGTTAGGCCCAGTGTTCCCCCCGCTTTTTTTTATAAGATATTTTCTTTTGCTGTATACCTTACAGTAAGACTTCATAAATCTTTGTTTCGAATCACCCCTGATGAGAGAAACACTCGAAAGCAAAATCTATGTGATAAAATGAAAGGAAGAAAACAAACGCTGAGTATGGATAGTCAAATCTAAAAAGATAAAGTAACTTCAGTCCCTCCTTTGACAGCCCCAGGTTTTACCAACTCACATTTAGAATTCTCTGATTTTCTTCATCTTTCTTGGGCCACATGGAAAGAGAATACTGTATATTTCCAAATGCACACAGCCAGCTATCCAAGCGCCTGCAAAGTTGAGTATGGTTCCTTTGAAACGAGCTCACCAACTCCCACAACTCCTGAGACCAAGGGTAACAACTGCTCCTTGGTTTTATAAATTACCCAATGGCTTACAGCCAAATGCTATTGGTTCGATTTCCCAGAGCAGTTCTCAAACTTTAGCCAGCATCAGAATCACCTGGAGGGCTTGTTGAGCCACAGAGTGATGTGTTCCATCCCTACAGTTTCTGATTCGGGAGCCCAGCAATTTCATATCTAACAAATTTCCGGGTGATGCTGTTGCTACTGTTGCTGCTAGTATAGGTATGGTGACTACTCTTTGAGGACCTCTGACTTGGAAAGCCCAAGTACCCGTGAGATGAACAGTAGCTGACGTGTGTCAGCAAAGTCCTTCGTACTTCTGGCTTCAGTGAGATTTGAAGGGGGCGTAATGGAAGGCATGGGCTATGAGCAGGTGGTGAGAAGGTCAAATGCATTCGATTTTTATTCCATCCATTCTCTATGGCTGAGAACTACAGGTATTCCGGGTGCCCGGTGGGTTTTCAGGTTATAAAGCTTTTAAAGGATGAAGTCTGCCAGCTTACAGTTTGAAAGCAAAGCAGCCAAAAACTTGTGAGAGGATAAACGATATGGCCTTAAGGTGCTTGCCCAGAAGCTTTGAATTTATCTGATATAACCAGATCATAATTTGAGGGGGAATAAATTCTCCTTGTTAAAATAATCAGTTACATTCCCTAACACTTGGGGAAAAGACCCCAGGGAAAGGTAGTTCTCTTTAAACTCTATAGACTTGTGGATTGCTTCCCCTCACAGGTGTAGCCCTTTGATACCGTGTAATTAAGAAGAACGGAATAGTTTAGGAACATCTGCATAAGGAATTAGGATGATTGGAATGGATCACACATCTTTCATGGTGGAACTGATGTTAGCATATGCAATCATAGCTTGATTATCAAGCTATCATAAACAGAAATGGAGCACATATTAAAGAGAGATTTCTGAGCTGAGGGTTGAAGGACAAATAGAATGCAGGTGTTCCATTTATCTGTGGTACTCAAGTAATTTGGAAAGAGATACTTTTCATTGTGCAGTCTTTGTTGTAGTATGGTTTTATTTCCCTGTCCTTGCCCTCCTTTCCTCTTTCAGTTTTACAGATACAACCTGAGTCCCTACTATGTGCAAAGCAGTGTACCAGATCCTTTGTTTGATGCAAAATTCAGTAGAACATGTAAGCCTCTACTCTTAAGAGGCTATGATGCCTATTAGATTACAAAGTGTAGAAGAATGCCATCAGCACATACAGAGGTACAGAAGGCATTATCTGAGGAATATTGAGAAAGTCATATTATGCTTCCCTCTTACAATAATCCTCCACTAAAAGAATCACTCTGCCTCGCCAAGAGGTTCAATGAGACTAGAACCAGTTGTGATGGTCTCAATGAAATTAACGATGGAGATTCCTGTTGACTTCACAATTAGTGGGAGAGCCAGTTAGGCCCAAGATTCAGAAACAGGAGGTAGTATACCCTCCTCCTTAGAGTTAATCCCCATGACCCTGGACTTTGATTCACACAGGCATCCTAATCCTGTAGCCAACCTCTTCACACTACAGCCTGTTACACTCTAATCTAGTTCCTTAACCCAGGTACCTGGGCTATATTTATGCACATAACGTGTTTCTTCATGCTAGCCTTCCTTCTTCCTTTTCAGGATAGCTTGTCTATTTCTTTCTTCGAAAGGCAAGCCACAAGACTTTCTTTTCTCAGAAACAAAACTTAAATTCAATTGCTTGTTCATGAGATCTAAAATGAATAATCCTAAATACAGATATTAGAGGATGAGCCCCCTTGACAATTTGGAATGATCTGGAGTCCTGAAGAGACAGTGATAGAAGGTGCAAGTAATCACTCCAACACACTTTGTAACTGTGTGCTCAAGAGAGCTGGGATTTGAAAAAAACCTTCCAATGGTTAATGGCATTTGAAATAATTTTAAAATACACAGGGGTGGGGATGTTTGCATAGGCAAATAGACTTATCCATAAAGCAAGGTGGAGGTTTCTAGAAGCTGAGAGTATTGTGATATTTACCTAATCTACCCTTCTGGCATGGGCTACTCAAATGTCCTCAGCTCAGTGTATGCCCAAAGCTTCTGTCTCTGCTGCTTGAGGCATTCATTTATATGAGCTATTTGATCAGTTTATTCTGTTTCCAGTCTTCAATTAAAAAAAAAAAAGATCAGTCTCACTTTCTAACATTCTACATAGGGTTTTAATTTTCTTGTGCTATTTTAGGAATTGGATTAAACTTAAGTCAATGGCAAATCTTTTTTGGGATAATTGAAAAGGTTTCTGCAAGAAAAAGGTTGTATGGAACCAATCTATTTCTCCATTACATCGTTATTTTTGAGAAAAGAGGGCAAATGAGTTTCATTAGCTGACTCAGTGACCAGCACTGTCAGCTGGCTAGACAATGTCCAGTAATTAAAGTTGTTTCCCAAGTATTTCCTGACAATCAACCACAAAATCATCATCAGTGATTCTCACGCATTCATTTTGTTAGGGAGCAACTGGGGCTAGTCCAAAACTTTAGAACTAAACACTGGAAGTTATTTCTCTTCACCACCTAATTTATTACAAAATAGTCTTGTGTGAAAAGAGGTGCCATCCAATGTGAACAGTTTTTGCAAGGCATATGCCTGGGGCATAATCCTCAGAAATAGAGTTGTGTAGTTGAGCCAGATTTAGAGAGATAACCTATCAGTGAGGTCCTCCTCCCTGTTCCAGCTGCATTCTGATCACTTCGTTTTGAGTTCATTGAGTACTTCATCAATAGGATCCAAGAGACAACCTCAAATACTCAGAATAAAATTGGCTTTACCACCCCTAGACAACAAGCTTCCATATATGCCGGTGAAGAGCTGAGCTTCAGATCTAGGGCCCTCCTTCAGATCTAAAGCTCCAAAATTATAGCCTCACCATGACTATATACCTTGAAAGCATCAAGATAATTTTATTATTCCCTTCGGCTCTGTTCATTTCAGTTACCAGAAGAAACCCTAGGCTTCCTGGTCATACCCTAGCATAAACCATTATCATTTCACCTGGATGATAGGAATAGCCTCCAAACTCTTCTACCTGGTTTCGCTTTATTCACACCAGTGGCTACACACAGCATCCAGAACAATCCTTTTAAAATGAAGTTACCTATGCCTCTGTTCAAAACTATGGTTTTCTCCATAAGACAGAGCTTTATTTATTTTCTTTGTTACATTCACTGCTGTCTCTACAATGCCTAAAACAGCATATAGTGAGCGCTCAGAAAATATTTGTCAGATAGATAGAGAGAGAGATAAATAGGGAATATTTCCTCTTTTCAATGCTCTCTTCTACTGCCTTTGCTCAAGTCCTTATTATTTCATTTGGGTTATTTTTTATTTATCATAATACAGTAGTATATGCATATAGTTCTATAAAAACAGGAAACATAAATAAAAATAAAGAGGAAAATAAAAGTTATATAATCCACCATCCAAAGTTAACATTTTGGTTTATATTCTTCTAGATATTTTCTATAGTAGTAGTTTCTTCCATTATATTCCAGCCCAGGTCCTACTCCTATACCAAACACAGTCTTAATGTTGTCACCAGTTGCATTTGTTTCCTGTGGCTGCCGTAACAAACTGATCCCAAGCTGGTGGCTTAAAACAAGATAAATCTATTCTCTCACAGTTCTGGAGGCCAGAAGTCAGAAGCCCAGGTGCTGTCAGTGTTACACTCCCTCTGGGACTCTGGGGGAAAAGCCTTTCTTTACCTCCTCTAGTTTCTTGTGGTTTCTGGCCTCTTGGCTTATAGCAACACCCTTCTGGGAAGTCTTCATGTTGACTTCTCTTGTATTTGTGTGTTATCCTCTTTCTGTCTCTTATAAAGACACCTGTCATTGGATTTATTCCCCCACCCAGATAATCCAGGATAAACGCATCTCAAGACCCTTAACTTAATTATATCTGCAAATACTCTTTTTTCCAAATAAGCTCACATTCACAGATTCTAGGGATTTGGTGTGGACATGTCTTTGATGGGGGTTCACCATTCAACCTACTACACCAATGTTAAATTCCTCAGACAAAATAAATTTGTTTGTGTCACCGCTGTGTGTTAAAAATCCTTCAGTGGTTCCCCATTATCTATGCCAGACTCCTTTGGATGGCATGAAAAGCATTTATGATCCTTGCCTAATCTTCCAAGAAAACAGACTTCATAATGCAGACAATCCATCATGGCCACTCCATCCCAATGATGTGTAGAGAGAAAAACAGTCTCCTCAGGAAAACTGGACCGTGTCCTAATTAAACAGCTAGAGGTACACAACACTGAGATGTGGTATTTAGTGTAAATGTGACAGTTTGAATTCAGCAGTGAGTCAGAGCATGGTTCATAGAGATTAGTTTACACTTGTATTTTTTCATCACCTGGAAAATATGTGACATCAATAAATTATTAATTTGTTTTGATAAAAGGAGTGAATAGATGCAAGTATTAAATTCATGGTTCAAGGACTCAAATACTCTTTTCCCTCAACCAGTGTTTGTCTCTTTGTTGCCCCTCCTAGCTGAAGATTTTTTCTATGCATTTGCTTTTGAATCTCTCTTTTAGAAGAGTATACTTAATTTATGTCGCATTGAATTAATTTCTCCAAAAAAGGAGCCCATCATTCCTGTCTCTCTCTATTGTTCAGATGTTGTATCAGTGCAGGATGATAGGAGCAAGGCAGAAGCTATGCTAAGTGACAAAGTGTGAAGTGTGAAATTCACATGTATTAGTCATTTTCCTTCTTCTGTCTCTTTATCTTAATGTATTAAAGGTAATAGTCTGAATCAAGCCTCGGCAGTTGTTTACTTTTTTCTGACAGAATTAGCTGGGGCAGTTCAGTCTCTCCAATTTATTGTTGAGCCTCATCCAATTTCCATCACTTCCAGGTGTAATTTTTCCTTTCATTTTCTTTAAAAAAAATTAAAATTGCCCACAATCCTCCTTCATGGTTACTTGGTTTGACAAATTTATCAGAAAATGTAGAGAATGGCTTAGAGTAGATCATATCAGACCTGGTGTATTTGTGATACAAGATCATTAAGTTTACAGGGAATTGTTCTGAGATGGCGGGAGATGAAGCCCCAAAAAGAAGCAGAGCAGTGGCTGGGTACCAAGGGCAGTAGTGGGAGTGGTCTATCCTACTGCAGGCAAAATTGGGGGTGGAGGATGTTGTCCTTGAAGAATTTTAAAACAGTAAGAAAACCAAATAATGTCAGTTCTAAATTTTTAAAATTAAAACTTAATTTTTTAGAGCAGTTTTAGGTTTACAGTTGAATTAAAGGGGAGTAATAGAGATTTCTTATTATACTTCCTGCCACACCCACACACACACACTCACAGCTTCCCCCATTATGAGCATCCTCCGCCAGAGAGGTATAACTCTTATAACTGATGAACCTACATTGCTATGATATAATCATCCAGAGTTTATATTTCAGTTCACTTTTGCTGTTGTACATTCTATGGGTTTGGACAAAGATATAATGACATGTATCCATCATTATGGTATCATACAGAATATTTCCACTGCCCTAAAAATTGTGTGCACTCTGCTTATTCAGTCCTTCACCTGCCCCTTAATACTTGTCAAGCACTGACCTTTTTACTGTCTCCATAGTTTTTAATTTTCTAGCATGTCATATAATTAGAATCATACAGTATGTGTATCCTTTTCAGGTTGGCTTCTTTCACTTTAATAATAGAAATTTAAGTTTCCACCATATCTTTTCATGACTTGATAGCTCATTTCATTTGAGCACTGAATAATATTCCATTGTCTGTATGTCTCACAGTTTGTTTATCCATTTACCCACTGAAGAACATCTTGGTTGCTTCTAAGTTTGGGCAATTATGAATAAAGCTGCTGTTAATCTATGTGCAAGCTTTTGTGTGGACATACGTTTTCAACTCCTTTGAGTAAACACTAAGGAGTATGATTTCTGGATCATAATGATTGTAAGAATATGTTCAGTTTTGTAAGAAACTGCCACATTGTCTTCCAAAAGTGTACCGTTTTGCTTTCCCACAGCAATGAAACAGAGTTCCTGTTGCCCACATCCTCACACATCCTTACCAACATTTGCTGGTGTCAGTTTCTGGATTTTGGTCATTCTAATAGGTGAGTAGTGGGATCTCTCAGTCTACTTCTTATTATGACTCTGAACCAATAATTCTAAAAGATGTCAGTGATAAAATACTCCCAGAGGAGAAAGGAAAACCAAATTGAAGAGGCTCAATGATTGTTCTCAAAGGTATTTCTAAATGGGCTTAGGAGATTAGCAAGCTTCATTTCCAGAATGTTTCTGCAGTGGTTCAGCCATATGGCTGACAGGGCTTTGGTGCTCTGACCAGGTGTCAGGCCTGAGCCTTGAGGTGGAAGAGCTGAGTTCAGGACATTGGGCCACCAGAGACCTCCCAGCCCCACATAATATCAATTGGCAAGAGCTCTCCCAGATACCTCCATTTCAACGCAATGACCCAGCTATACTCAATGACCAGCAAGCTCCAGTGCTGGACGCCTGATGCCAAAAAACTAGCAAGACAGGATCACAACCCCACCCGATAGCAGAGAGGCTGCCTAAAATCATAATAAGTTCACAGACACCCCAAAACACACCACTGGACATGGTCCTGCCCACCAGAAAGACAAGATCCAGCCTCATCCACCAGGACACAGGCACAAGTCCCCTCCACCAAGAAACCTACACAACCCACTGAACCAACCTTAGCCACTGGGGGCAGACACCAAAAACAACAGGAACGATGAACCTGCAGCCTGTGAAAAGGAGACCCCAAACACAGTAAGTTAAGCAAAATGAGAAGACAGACACATATGCAGCAGATGAAGAAGCAAGGTGAAAACCCACCAGACCAAACAAATGAAGAGGAAATAGGCAGTCTACCTGGAAAAGAATTCAGAGTAATGATAGTAAAGATGATCCAAAATCTTGGAAAAAGAATGGAGAAAATAAAAGAAACGTTTAACAAGGACCTAGAAAAAATAAAGAGCAAAAAAAAAAAAATGATGAACAACACAATAAATGAAATTAAGAATTGTCTAGAAGGAATCAATAGCAGAATAACTGAGGCAGAAGAACGGATAAGTGACCTGGAAGATAAAATAGTGGAAATAAATATTGCAGACAAGAATAAAGAAAATAGAATGAAAGAATTGAAGACAGTCTCAGAGACTTCTGAGACAACATTAAACGCACCAGCATTCGAATTATAGTGATCCCGGAAGAAGAAGAGAAAAAGAAAGGGACTGAGAAAATATTTGAAGAGATTACACTTGAAAACTTCCCTACTATGGGAAAGGAAATAGTCAATAAAATTCAGGAAGCGCAGAGAGTCCCAACCAGGATAAATACAAAGAGAAATGCTCCAAGACACATATTAAACAAACTATAAAAAATTAAATACAAAGAAAAAATATTAAAAGCAGCAAGGGAAAAGCAACAAATAACATACAAGGGAATCCCCATAAAGTTAACAGCTGATCTTTCAGCAGAAACTCTGCAAGCCAGAAGGTGGTGGCAGGACACATTTAAAGTGATGAAAGGGAAAAACCTACAACCAAGATTACTCTACCCAGCAAGGTTCTCATTCAGATTCAAAGAGAAATTAAAACCCTTACAGACTAGCAAAAGGTAAGAGAATTCAGCACCAACAACAGCTTTACAACAAATGCTAAAGGAACTACTCTGGGCAGGAAACACAAGAGAAGGAAAAGACCTACAATAACAAACCCAAAACAATTAAGAAAATGGTAATAAGAACATACATATCGATAATTACCTTAAATGTAAATGGATTAAATGCTCCAACCAAAAGACATAGACTGGCTGAATGGATACAAAAACAAGACCTGTATATATGCTGTCTACAAGAAACCCACCTCAGACCTAGGGATACATACAGACTGAAAGTAGGGGATGGAAAAAGATATTCCATGAAAATGGAAATCAAAAGAAAGCTGGAGTAGCAATTCTCATATCAGACAAAATAGACTTTAAAACAAAGACTATTACAAGAGACAAAGAAGGACACTACATAATGATCAAGGGATCAATCCAAGAAGAAGATATAACAATTGTAAATATTTATGCACCCAACATAGGAGCACCTCAATACATAAGGCAAATGCTATTAGCCAAAAAAGGGGAAATAGACAGTAGCACAATAATAGTAGGAGACTTTAACACCCCACTTTCACCAATGGACAGATCATCCAAAATGAAAATAAATAAGGAAACACAAGCTTTAAATGATACATTAAACAAGATGGACTTAATTGATATTTATAGTACATTCCATCCAAAAACAACAGAATAAACTTTCTTCTCAAGTGCTCACGGAACACTCTCCAGGACAGATCACATCTTGTTGTGTCACAAAACAAACCTTGGTAAATTTAAGAAAACTGAAGTCGTATCAAGTATCTTTTCTGACCAAAACACTACGCGACTAGATATCAATTATAGGAAAAAATCTGTAAAAACTACAAACACATGAAGGCTAAAAAATACACTACTAAATAACCAAGAGATCACTGAGGAATTCAAAGAGTAAATGAAAAATTACCTAGAAACAAATCACAATGAAAACACAATGACCCAAAACCTATGGGATGCAGCAAAAACAGTTCTAAGAGGGAAGTTTATAGCAATACAATCCTACCTCAAGAAACAAGAAACATGTCAAATAGACAACCTAGCCTTACACCTAAAGCAATTAGAGAAAGAAGGACAGAAAAAGTTAGCAGAGGGAAAGAAATCATAAAGATTAGATCAGACATCAATGAAAAAGAAATGAAGGAAACGATAGCAAAGATCAATAAAATTAAAAGCTGGTTCTTTGAGAAGATAAACAAAATTGATAAACCATTAGCCAGACTCATCAAGAAAAAAAGGGAGAAGACTCAAATCAATACAAGTAGAAATGAAAAAGAAGTAACAACTGACACTACAGAAATACAAAGGATCATGAGAGATTACTACAAGCAACTATAGGCCAATAAAATGGACAACCTGGAAGAAATGGACAAATTCTTAGAAAAGCACAACCTTCCAAGACTGAGCTAGGAAGAAATAGAAAATATAAACAGACCAATCACAAGCACTGAAATTAAAACTGTGATTAAAAATCTTGCAACAAACAAAAGTCCAGGACCAGATGGATTCAAAGGCAGATTCTATCAAACATTTAAAAAAGAGCTAACACCTATCCTTTTCAAACTCTTCCAAAATATAGCAGAGGGAGGAACACTCCCAAACTCATTCTACGAGGCCACCATCGCCTGATACCAAAACCAGACAAAGATGTCACAAATAAGGAAAACTAGAGACCCATATCACTGATGAACACAGATGCAAAAATGCTCCACAAAATACTAGCAAAGAGAAACCGGCACCACATTAAAAGGATCATATACCATGATCAAGTGGGGGTTTTCCCAGCAATACAAGGATTCTTCAATATATGTAAATCAATCAATGTGATACACCATATTAACAAACTGAAGGAGAAAAACTGTATGATAATCTCAATAGATGCAGAAAAAACTTTCAACAAAATTCAACATCTGTTTATGATAAAAACTCTCTAGAAAGTAGACATAGAGGGAACCTACCTCAACATAATAAAGGTCATATATGACAAACCCACAGTCAACATTGTTCTCAATGGTGAAAAACTGAAACCATTTCCACTAAAATCAGGAAAAAGACAAGGTTGCCCACTCTCACCACTGTTATTCAACATAGTTTTGGAAGTTTCAGCCACAGCAATCAGAGACAAAAAAGAAATAAAAGGAATCCAAATGGAAAAGAAGAAGTAAAACTGTCACTCTTTGCAGATGACATGATACTATACATAGAGAATCCTAAAGATGCTACCAGAAAACTATGAGAGCTAATCAATGAATTTGGTAAAGTAGCAGGATACAAAATTAATGCACAGAAACCTCTTGCATTTCTATATACTAATGATGAAAAATCTGAAAGAGAAATTAAGGAAACACTCCCGTTTACCACTGCAACAAAAAGAATAAAATACCTAGGAATAAATACCTAAGGAGACAAAAGACCTGTATGCAGAAAATTATAAGACTGATGAAAGAAATTAAAGATGACTGAAACAGATGGAGAGATGTACCATGTTCTTGGATTGGAAGAATCAACCTTGTGAAAATGACTCTACTACCCAAAGCAATCTACGGATTCAATGCAATCCCTATCAAACTACCAATGGCATTTTTCACAGAACTAGAGCAAAAAATTTCACAATTTGTATGGAAACACAAAAGACCTCGAATAGCCAAAGCAATCTTGAGAACGAAAAACGGAGGTGGAGGAATCAGGCTCCCTGACTTCGGACTATACTACAAAGCTTCAGTGATCAAGACAGTATGGTACTGGCACAAAAACAGAAAGATAGATCAATGGAACAGGATAGAAAGCCCAGAGATAAACCCACACACATATGGTCACCTTATCTTTGATAAAGGAGGCAAGAATATACAATGGAGTAAAGACAACCACTTCAATAAGTGGTGCTGGGAAAACTGCACAGCTACATGTAAAAGAATGAAATTAGAACACTCCCTAACACCACACACAAAAGTAAACTCAAAGTGGATTAAAGACCTACATGTAAGGCCAGGCACTATAAAACTCTTAGAGGAAAACATAGGCAGAACACTCTATGACATAAATCACAGCAAGATCCTTTTTGACCCACCTCCTAGAGAAATGGGAATAAAGACAAAAATAAACAAATGGGACCTAAAGAAACTTAGAAGCCTTTGCACAGCAAAGGAAGCCATAAACAAGACGAAAAGACAACCCCAGAATGTGAGAAAATATTTGCAAATGAAGCAACTGACAAAGGGTTTATCTCTAAAATATGCAAGCAGTTCATGCAGCTCAATATCAAAAAACAGACAACCCTATCCAAAAATGGGCAGAAGACCTAAATAGACATTTCTCCAGAGAAGGTATACAGATTGCCAACAAACACCTGAAAGGATGCTCAACATCACTAATCATTAGAGAAATGCAAATCAAAACTACACTGATGTATCATCTCACACTAGTCAGAATGGCCATCATCAAAAAATCTACAAACAGTAAATGTTGGAGGAGGTGTGGAGAAAAGTGAACCTTCTTGTAGTGTTGGTGGGAATGTGAATTGATACAGGCATTATGGAGAACAGTATGGAGGTTCCTTATAAAACTAAAAATAGAACTACCATACGACCCAGCAATCCCTCTACTGGGCATATACCCAGAGAAAACCATAATTCAAAAAGAGTCATGTACCACACTGTTCATTGCAGCACTATTTACAATAGCCAGGACATGGAAGCAACCTAAGTGTCCACTGACAGAAGAATGGATAAAGAAGGTTTGGCACATATATACAATGGAATATTACTCAGCCATGAAAAGAAATGAAATTGAGTTACTTGTAGTGAGGTGGATAGACCTAGAGTCTGTCACACAGAGTGAAGTAAGTCAGAAAGGGAATAACAAATAGCATATGCTAACACATGTATATGGAATCTTAAAAGAAAAGGTTCTGAAGAACCGAGGGTCAGGACAGGAATAAAGACGCAGTCATAGAGAACCGACTTGAGGACATGGTTGGGGGGGAAGGGTAAGCTGGGATGAAGTAAGAGAGTGACATTGACAGATATACACTACCAAATGTAAAATAGATAGCTAGTGGGAAGCAGCCGCATAGCAAAGGGAGATCAGCTCGGTGCTTTTTGACCAAAGAGGGGTGGGATAGGGAGGGTGGGAGTGAGACGCAAAAGGGAAGGGATATGGGGTTATATGCATACGTACAGCTGATTTACTTTGTTATGCAGCAGAAACTAACTACTTTGTTATGCAGCAGAAACTAACACAACAATATAAAGCAACTATACTCCAATAAAGTTAATAATAAAATAAAATACTCCCAGAAAAATATTATGTTGATCTAAGTTCTAAACAATTCCGCCAATTTTTGCTATATTTTTAAATATATGTACAAGATCCAAATTATTATATGTTTATTATATATTCTTTAATAAACATTGTGTTCTGCATGGAAGGTAGTCATACTCACCCCCACATATTACTTCTGCCTTTTTAATGTTCACAGTTGTTTAAGCTTGTTTCGGGCACAGATCATCTGTAGCTTCTATGTCACCATATACTCCTGCATTTAAAAAGTAGATTAAACGTTATAACCCAGGGATTACAAAGACCAAGATACAGAACATGAGTTACTTTAATTATGTTATTCTATTTGACCGCTTGGAATTTTTCATTTGTGTTTAAAATTTTTCTAATGAAGAAACATTTGAAAGCTCACAGAATCCATTTGAAAAAAATGACATGAAATTATGGTGATTTCTGGAATTTATTATGTAAAGAAATTTGTATGACTTTGACAAACTTATCCTGGAGTTTAAAACTTTTCTTAATTATTTGTATGTATATTGCTTCATGTGAAAGAAGATTTGGAAATTAAAATTAATACAATGTGTTCTTCAACTAGCCTACTGAGCAAGAATATGTGAAAGGATCAATTCTGATGAGATCATTTACTAATTTGCAGAAGGTAGGTGTAAAAACAGAAACCGTAACATTATTATTTATTACCATATCCAATATGTAGGTATACATTTTACTCCTTTTTCTAAAAACATAAAGTAGTGTACTTAAAATTAATTATTACTATTTTCCTTTTTTAATATTTCACTACATTTAATTATTTTTGTTTGTTAACTGCCATGATTATATATATGAATTTCCATAAAAGAAATATTCAGTTTGCATTTTCCTCTCTACTCCCAGCTATTATTATTTCTGGCTAATCTTTTCATTTCATGATTATTACTCAAATTATATCTATTATTGTATGGAAGAGGGAAGTGTTAAAAAAATGATCTGTCTGGCTTTCAAGTATATTAGATATACCATTTAATCAATGAAGTTAACTTGGTTGGTAAAATGTTGCGCTGAGAAGGTATAGGTTTCAAAGAATGTCAGTGCACAAAGAAGTTACGAGAACATCCCAACCTAAGTTCAGTAAGAAAGAGCCAAACGTGAGCTATGGCAGGAGATTTCATTTCTTATCTGAAGCCCTACCTTTAAACAAATGATTATCTTCAGGACTCTGTCTCCCTGATGGTATCATCCTATTTCCTTCTGCAGTACAAAGCTTTCCGGAATACTGTTTTGATAAGCAACTGACTTTAGACTGCTTACCTACAGTTGTGTAGCTCTCTACTTTTTGAGACAATGAGAATCACTTGGTAAATATAAAATATTAATTATGTGAACAGCTATCTAAAATTAATGATGGGTCTTGCTTTCAATCAAGACTAAAGGAATTTTTTTTAAAAAGTAAGAAGACACTGGAAGATTTTTAAAACACACATTTTTGATGTGTCTATAAGTAGTTAACAATAAGTAGTTTCTATGTAATGGAGAATTACTCTCTATATGCCAGCAAGCTGGGGCTGGTTCATCTAACACCTCCTTTGAGGACCTGGAGATGCTCTGTAAAGGGTCTAGTGATGTGGGTGAGGTGATAAAGACATCATCCCCTACCTCAGAGATTACCTGAGTTACTTTAAAATTAATCTTAATACTTGGCTGGTTTTTAGAAGAGCTAATGAATATAAACCAACCAGCTTGTCAGCATCTGGGAGGAAGCGGCTGAAAGAATTTGCTGAACCCATAAAACAAGTAAATCTTTGCTTACGCCTTGCACATGCCATTAATTAAACATTTTTGTTGTGTGGCTCATTTAAAGAAAGGAAAAGAAACATCTTTCATTATGTGAACAGGTCTGTAAATAATGAATGGATTATCCAATTTCAGCTCAATGTCAACAAATCTTAGTGGGGTCCGGCAGAAACACAGTGCCCTTTTCACTGCCTGTCATGAAAAGAAAAGGGTTTTAACACTTTCCTAAAGGAGGAGACAAACAAGAGAGAGAGTATAGGTGCTAGAAAGAATTGGTTAAAAAGCAAACCACTGAAACAAATTTCTACATCTGAAAAATGTACCAGTTCCCTTTTTCCTAGGTTCCAAGTACAGAGCTTGACTGTGAACTTTTATCAAGATGAGTTGAGAGTCTGTTTTAAGCACTATAAAATATCGGAGATAAGTTCCCTGAGGACAAATATTAGGTTAGGTAGTCCTCGATTATATGCTCTATTACTTATTACCATTATCACTACCACTGCTTGCCCAAGTTGATTGCCCTGCCCTTGATAAATGCTTCCTAATAATTCTAATAACCAATAAATATTTATATTCACCTTGTACCATGCATTGTGCTGAGCACTTTAAATACTGTGTCTTGTTTAGTTCTCGCAACAAGGCTATGAGTTAGGCAGGATTATTATGTTCCTTTAACAATTCATGAGAAGCAGTTGCTTTATAAGCTTGTGCCAGTTAGGTTAACTCCTACGTCTAAGATCTGACTTGGGATTCACAAACGAGCCTACCTGACGACAGAACTATCTTTATTCTGCTTCCATTCGTTATACAATCATCAATAAGTATTTTCCCACTGCTCCTCTCAATGTCCACTGGGGTTGCCCAGAACTCCCCACCCTAATCTCTTGTTTGAGTCAGTTCATCTATTTTCCCTCAACCTTCTTACTCCTCCTAGAATCCAGACAGCCATCCTTATTTATAACCTATGGCTTGGGAATTGTCCATAAGATGGTGGTGCTAGACTGTCATATATGTCTATACACTTCTGTAAACACCTCCCAATTAATATGGCAAGATGGTAGAAAGAAGTTTCTTAAAGGAAACTTCTGGAGTTGGTCCTCACTAATGTCACTTCTATTCATTTAGGGATTCTCTTAGGTAACAAGTTGAATTATGTAAGACAACTTAATGAGGATTACTTAATGCAGCAGGGAATGCCCAATCTCTCTTTAAGCTTATACCTTTATAACTCAGGTACCTCATGGTTAGTATTATTATTAAAACACTATCATATTTTGTTGGAACCTAACATTTTCTTGAATGCTTACTATACACTAGTGGGCACTTTACATGAATAAAATTACCTAATCTTTTTAAAAACCTGGTGAGGTTGGTCCTGCTTTCTTAAATTTATAGCTAAGGAAAAAAGACACAAAGACAAGGACAGTCTGTACTGAATACCTTCAGGAATAAGATCGTCTTTCCCCCAGCTTTTGAGAGCATTTGTGACTGACTGCTCACAGCTGAGTTCCTCTCTGAGTATTATCCTCATCAGAGAAGCCACCAAGCTCAAAGTCACGTCCTCTCCTTGGAGGCAGCCTACTACCAATGCCTTGTTGGTGACAGCCTATGAAATTCTGGTCCCCTTACCCTAAGAGATGCATCTGTGTAGATCTGTCCCAGCACCAGAGCTCCCAGTGGGATTGACTGAGGCCTCTGTTACGAACGCATACAGTCCAACTCTTCCTTCTCCTCAGTCCTAGAGCCTTCACACCCTATGGGTACTCCCTAATAAACTTCTTGCACCCAAGTCTTCGTCTCAAAGTCTGTTTCTGAGATATCGATCTAAGACAACTGGTAAATCCTGCAGGTCCAATGGCATTAGAAATATCTATGGTGGGAATATATGTCATATGTAATTTTTTGAAGGCTCCAATTTTAAGAAGAATCACAATATAAGGTTGTGGAGCACTGCTAGTGCTCTGGAGCAAGGGCATGTCATGTACAGTAGAAAATTACACATTTGAAAAATATCTCCTGCTGTGTAACTAGGACTTAATAGCTACAGAGATCCTGACAAGTAGGGCTTCAAGTAAACATGTGTCCATAATTATCCATCATGAGCTGAGCTCTATCAAAACCACCAAGTCATAACATAGAAGTAATACATCTGGGAGAGGGCACAAGTAAGCTGAGTATGCAGGCCATTGAGACACCGTATCAACCACCACTGTTAAATGGATTTCTCTCCTTTAGCTCACCCCTATGGCTTCAGGGAGGAAGTCACTTATACCTCCTGACAGAGGAGAAGTAAAGCCAAGTTGCAGCCACACCCAGCAGCGATGTTAAAGGGTAACAGTGAAGTGAAATACTCCCAGTGGGCAAAACTTTGTCCAGTGTGCCCTTTCCTCTTTGTATGGAGACAGAAGTGGCCTGGCAGAGGAATAAACACAGACTCAAGGGCAGTGACAAATAGCTTGGCTAGTTGCTTAGGACTTTGAAGAAGAAGGACTGAAAGGTTGGTGACAATGAATTCAAGTAAGAGGACTGTGGATGGACCTATGAGAGCAGACATGAAGTGTAAAATTCCTGCCATCACATGTTAATGCCAACACTCACCAGAGGGCATCTATTGCAAAAGAGACAACAAACAACCAAGTAGACAGAATAACCTGGCCAGTTAATAGCAATGTATCTGTAATTGGGCACTCCTGTAATTGGGCACTCCTGCGCTAGCACAATGGACTTACAAACAAGGTAGACATAGTAGCAGAAATGGAGAATAGGCATGGGCCCAGTAGCATAAGCTGACTCAGCTACTGTGAATGCCAAAAGTCTACACCTCCAACAACAGAGAGCAAGATCAACCAGCCACTTGATGACAAGTTGATTACTATTGGACATTTTTCACCCTAGAAAGCAAGCACAAGGATTCATCCTGACTAGAATAAACATATAAGCTGGTTATGGATTTGCCTTTCCTGCTCTTAGGGGCTCAACCAGCATCATGATCTCTGGGATAGAAAGCATTTTCTTTGCATACCACAACAAAGAATAGCCCCCTCTTGACGCAACTAGAGAAAGCCTGTGTGCAGCAACAAAGACCCAATGCAGCCAAAAAAAAAAAAAAAAAAAAAAGACTTAGGAATAAACTTAACCAAAAGAAGTGAAAGATCTGTACACTGAAAGCTATAAAATGTGGGTGAAAAGAATTAAATAAGATGAAAACACATCTTGAATTTAAGAACCGGAATACTTAATATTGTTAGAATATCCATACTACCCAAAGCGATCTACAGATTCAATGCAATGCCTATCAAAATCCCAGTGGCATTTTTCTTGGAAATAGAAAAAAAAAATTTACATCACATGGAATCACAAAAGATAAGAAATACCCAAATCAATCCTGAAAAGGAAGAAAAAAGCTCCTGGAGGCATCACACTTCCTGATTTCAAATTGTATTACAAAGCTACAGTAATCAAAAGAGTATGGTACTGGCCTGAAAACAGATATATCGACCAATGGAACAAAATAGAGAGTGTAGAAATAAATCCATGCATATAAAGGCAACTTATCTTCAACAAGGGTGCCAAGAATACACGATGGGGAAAGAACAGTCTCTTTAGCAAATGGTGTTGAGAAAACTGAATATCTACAGGCAAAACAATGAAATTGGACCCTTATATACAAAAATCAATTCAAAATAGATTAAAGAATTAAATGTAAAACCTGAAGTCATAAAGCTCCTAGAAGAAAACAAAGGGGAAAGAAAGCTTCATGATATTGATCATAACAATGACTCCATGGATATTGCAACAAAAGCAAAGACAAAAAATATTTAAAAATAAACAAGCGGGACTACTTAAACCTGAAAAGCTTTTGCACAGCAAAAGAAACAATCAAGAGAGTGAGAAGGCAACCTATAGAGCCAGAAAAAATATTTGCAAGCCATATATCTGATAAGGAGTTGGTCTTCAAAATATATAAGGAACTCCTACAACCTAGTAGTAAAATCATCATCGCATCCTTCTCCTCCTCCTCATCTGATTAAAAAATGGGCTAATCGTTGGGGAATTGAAAATCAAAATCACAGTGAGGTAACATCTCAGACAAAAGACAGCAAATGTCAGCCAGGATGTAGAGAAATGGGCACACTTGCACACAATTGTTAGGAATGCAGATGGGGCAGCTGCTATCTAAAACAGTATAGGATTTCCTCAAAAAAGAAGAAAATATAGGACTATCGTATGATCCAGCAATCTCAGTTCTGGATATTTATCCAGAAAAATGAAAATCAGGATCTAGAATACATATTAGACTTCCTGTGTTCATTGCTGCACTATACCTAAGTTCTGGAAACAAACTAAATTTCCAGCGAGATGAGTGAATAAGGAGAATGTGGTACATATATATAAAAAGGAATATTATTCAGCCTTAAAATTGAAGGAAATGCTGTAATACACAACAACATGGATGCACCTTGAGGACGATATACTGAAATAAGCCAGTCACAGAAGGACAAATACTGCATGACTCCACTCATAGGACGTACCTAAAATAGTTAAATCCATAGAATCAAAGAGTAAAATGTTAGTTGCCGGAGGCTGAGGAAAGGGGAAAAGTGAAATGACTAATCAGTAAGCATAAAGTTTCAGTAAAACAATGATGAATACATTCTAGAGTTCTGCCATACAACATTGTTATTAACTATAGTCAACAAGAATGTGTTTTACAGTTAAAATCTGTTTAGAAGGTAAATCTCAAGTCAGTGTTCTTACCTCAATAGAATAAAAGTTAAAAACCAAAACAGGGCTTCCCTGGTGGCGCAGTGGTTGGGAGTCCGCCTGCCAATGCAGGGGACACGGACTCGTGCCCCGGTCCGGGAAGATCCCACGTGCCGCGGAGCGGCTGGGCCCGTGAGCCATGGCTGCTGAGCCTGCGCGTCCAGAGCCTGTGCTCCGCAACGGGAGAGGCCACAACAGTGAGAGGCCCGCATACCGCAAAAAAAAAAAAAAAAAAAAAAAACCAAAACAAAGAGCAAACAAACAAAAACTCTGGTCTTCTTTAGGATTCAGGCTGTATTATGGTTATTTTAATATATCTTGGACCATTAGAGTTCTTTCTCATCTCTTTCTCCCTCTTTCTCTCTCTGTCTCTTAGCCATAAATTTCTATCTATGTGTTAATATTTTAGAACATAAAATGTTTGCTTTTATCCTCTTCTCTTTCTTTTGTCCACCATTCCCCTACTCCTACTCACCTCTATTCCCTGAGAAAAAAATCACTGTTGAGAGATGCTCTAGAATATGGGTACCTATTCTTGATTATTCTAACCTCTTCAATCATGAGTTCTTGAAATTCTGGGACCACAGTTTCCTGACACAGTTTACCACTAAAGCAACGATCAGTTCAGTTATTAAATACCAGAATACAGGGATTTAAAGGGCAAGTTATCTCATCAAAAAATAAAGCTGTCTGGTTAACACATGATTAAGAGGAGTATTTGTTCATTATAGATTCAATCTCATGCTCTTTCCTACCTGCTCCTACCACCTGCTCACAGACAGCCCTCCTTCTTTCTCCTGTTTTTCCCTTGTTCTCCTACTAGTTTTAAAACGTGCTCAAATTAACAAGGACTCAAATGTTAATAATTCCATAATTCAAAAATATATTTAACTTACTTATTCTGCTTAAAGGCATAATACAATTACCAATTTACTAGAACTAATGGGTGATTCTTCCCACAAGGAAGAGACTAGTAATGAAAATGCCTTGATAGAAGAGTTTCTTTGCAAGATACAAACGAACAAGTGTCTTTTTACAGCCACATGTGCAGAATTTCATTCCTCCAAACACACTGAATAATACCATGTAAACCTCGCATGGTGACAAAGTCTAAATGCCAGTTAGTAAGGGGCAGGCCTGGAGTTTAGAGCCAGCCCTTTTTGACCCCGAAGCCCATGGTCTCTTTCAGAGGATGAATCTGCCCAATATCTTCTAAACTCAACTCATTTGGTTCATAGATGCTTTTGCTCACTGTTAAGTTCCATCACCTAACTCAGTGCCTGGCACTTAGGAAGCTTTCAATATCAATAAAAAGCTATGCAAGGAATGAACGCTTCTGTATGAACCTGCATCTCCCCCTGAGGCAGGCACAGTGCCTTTCCATCGTGACTGACCCTCCATAATCGGCAGTAGATTGTGTTTTTGTATTTGGTAAAATACACACAACCAGAGAACACTGCTTTAGACCTGGATTCAACTTTCAATGTTATCTAATCTTATCTCTTATATTTCAGTTTAGGAAACTAGACCACACAGAGAGAAAGTGCTCAAGGCTCATAACTAACTAATAACCAGAACAAAGTTTGATTCCAGGTTGTTTGACTTCGTTTAGAAAAGGTTTCTTGTGGCTTTGAAGATGACAAAATCATGGGCAATATTTCAACCAAACCATAGTAGCTGAGGTGACAACTCAAAATATTTAACCAATAATAAATTATTGTAGTTATACTTACTTTGAATACATTTGCTTTTTAACTTGTAAACTAGAGTTGTAAATGAATTATGCAAAACTATTACAATATTAGAGAATCTGACTTTGACTATATATTTAATATTACCAGTGAGTTTTATAAATACATTCATATGTTTTTATGATGTTAATTAGCATCCTTTGCTTTCCACTTAAAGAATGTCCACTTAAAGCATTTCTTGTAAGGCAGGTCTAGTGGTGATGGAACAATCTAAGTGTCCATTGGCAGACAGATGAATAAAGAAAATGTGGTATGTATATAACAATAGAATATTATTCAGCCATAAAAAAGGAACCTCTGCCACTTGCAACAACATGGATTAACCTTGAGGGCATTATGCTAAGGGAAATAAGTCAGACAGAGAAAGACAAATACTGTAAGATCTCATTTACATGTGGAATCTAAAAAAAAAAAACAACTCATAGAAAGAACATATTGGTGGTTACCAGAGCAGAGGTGGGGAATGAGGGAAGGTAGGGCAATAGGTAAAGGTGGTCAAAAGGCATAAACTTCTAGAATAAATTCTGGGAATTTAATGTACAGCATAGTGACTATATAGTTCATAATACTGTATTACATATTTGAAAGTTGCTAAAAGAGTCGATGTTAAAATTCTCATCACAAGAAAAAACATCACTATTGAGGTGATGGATGTTAACTAAACTTATTGTGATAATTGTTTCACAATATATACATATAAAAAATCATTATATTATACACCTTAAACATATACTACATTATATATGTAAATTGTATCTCAAGAAAACTGGAAAAATAAATAAAAGGAGTTAAAAATTAGAAAAGTAGAAAAAAAAATTCACCAATCCTATGGCCAAGGCACCAACCAGTCAGGATAAATGCTGGCCTGTGTGTGATTCTGTGATGCTCCTCAGAACAGGAACAGCGGCCTCACGTTATGTGCGTCTATCATCTGTTCACTTCACATCCTCCTAGACATTTTTTGCTCAGGCTGGTTAGTTCATCTGTCAGTTCTCCAGGATTTATTATCCTCAACTCACTCCTCTTCTCTCCTCTCATTTAATCCAGAGAAAATGCTCTAACTATATGTATGGGAAGAAGAAAGGCATTTTCATATGGCTAATGAGATGCTGGGCCTGAGGTTGAACCTTGGGGGACCTGCTGCATAAAGAGATGCCAGTGTTTGCCTGAACCAGGCTGAGAGTGATAGTTAAGCTCCTGGAGGACCATGGAAAGTCTAGCAGGCAACCTGAAGTCCATTGGTAGACTCCATCTGTTGCTAAGTACCTCAGCACTTAAGCATCCTAGGAAATGAGCACATACTGGCTCAAAATGTGGAGATGCAGAAAATGGATTTAAATACCTTCCCTTCCAGGAACGCACCTTCCACTAGGCCAGCAGGCTGTCTGTCCTCATTGGAGACTGCAAGGATGTTTAATATTATGTGACATTAATGTATATTGTTCTCCAAACATACCATATGCAAAATAACAATAACTCTCCATGAGAAATAAAAGAGCAAAGCTAGAGAGTTAAACAGATTGCTAATGAAATAAAGTTAAACTGATCCGTTTCTGTCTAATTCATTCTGGCTCACTTCTCACAGTTAAGAGTCACAGGTGAGCGGAAGAAACGGAAGCCATTCTCCAGACCCCGACCAAGGGTGGGCTTCAAGAATGGGTCTGGCCATGTGCATGAACAGACCTCGCTGCAGGAGCCGTGCACAGATGGCTGCACAACTAAAACATTAAACGTTTCAAACGACCTACAGGGAAATTGCTCCAAGGCCTTTACATCATTAAAGCAGGAAATCTCATCAATCAGGAAAATTAAATAAAACAGCTAATGTTGATTCCTTACCTTGTGGAATAATTCTTTTTTTCAATCCAGACAAAGCTGATTATAGGTTGTAAACTAGGTCGTCTGTAATACATTATGGCAAAAGAGAGCAGAAGAAAGCTGAGGATTAAAGTGTCGTGAGGAAAAAGAGGTGTTCTGCCTAACTGGCTGTAGAGAAATATTCAAACTATTTCGAACACCTGATTGAAGATGATTTTAACACAAATCTGTTAACTTCTGATATGGTTGTCAGGACTGTTTAGGGCCCAGTGTGGGGACTTCTCTCACCAAAGTTAGGAATCAGTTTTCAAATAAAACCCCTTGAAGTCTTCACTGAATAAATGCCTCACTCCTGATGGGTTCTGTTTTTGTTTTGTTTTTACTTAAACACTTATTATATGGGAAT
Organism: Phocoena phocoena; assembly: GCF_963924675.1. NCBI lineage: Eukaryota > Metazoa > Chordata > Mammalia > Artiodactyla > Phocoenidae > Phocoena > Phocoena phocoena. The sequence continues at coordinate 23,039,241 of NC_089234.1, forward strand.
ATATGCCCAGTCCCAAAGGACTATGACCTCTTTGAGAACCAAGTCCATGTTTTGTTTTTGATAAAAACTTTTGAGATTTTTGAGTATTTTGAGTAGAATGTATCAAAGTATTTTGAGTAGAATGAAAATAAATTGTCTCTCAGAAGAAATGCAACCCTAATCCAAGACGCTGATTAGCTGGAATATCAGAAACACAGAATTTTAGCTTTGGAAGGACTATGAGAAATCATTTGGCCACCTCTTCTTCACAGTAGGGCTTCTCCTTACAGAGACTTCCTGGACACCTGTACCCTTCCCTCTCTTTGGTGGTTTCTGTGCCCAGAATGCAAATGATCCCCTACTGACGCCATTTTTTAAATTGGGGTAAGATACACACAACAAAAAATTTACCATGTTAGCAATTTTAGACTGTACACTTCGGTGCTATTAAGTACACTCACAGTGCTGTGCAACCATTACCGCTGTCTGGTTCCAGCACTTTTTCATTATCTCATTTGTTTTTAAAGCAAAATTCTTTGTGACTTGCTCTCTCTCCCTCTGTTTAACTGACAGTCACCAAGTATCAGACGATCACTGAAACAGAGAGAGGCAGGGCATGCAACCAGCAAGTGTTTACTAAACACCCATTCTGGATAGTTCTACCATGACGTCATATGGTGTTGGGAATCAGGATCCTGAATTCCAGTTCCAGTTTATTTCATAACGACCTGTCCTTAACCTCCCTTTACTTGACGGATACAGTGACTCATGTGTGGATAAAGTTAACAATAGTGACTCTTCGGGGCTTCCGTGGTGGCGCAGTGGTTGAGAGTCCGCCTGCCGATGCAGGGGACAAGGGTTCGTGCCCCGTTCCGGGAAGATCCCACATGCTGCGGAGCGGCTGGGCCCGTGAGCCATGGCCGCTGAGCCTGCGCATCCGGAGCCTGTGCTCCGCAATGGGAGAGGCCACGACAGTGAGAGGCCCGCATACCGCAAAAAAATAATAATAAAATAAATAAATAATGACTCTTTGGGCCTCTCAGGTCCACTGCAAATCTGATTATCTGTGCCAACTGTCTTTGAGAAGCATATTAGGTAAATTCAAGAGGAAAAGGGTGAAAACAGTTTTGAAAAGTCGAAAATCTTATTTTGTGGTCCTCTAGAGGGAGCCATATCCAGGAGGCGATTAACAGACATGTATAATATTGACGAGCTAATGAATTATCACTAAACAAGTCATATCATTAAATGGCTTGTTAGCACCATACTGGAACTGGCTTTAGATGGGTGTCCGAAAGATATATCCAAACCTCTCTAATTTCTGTTCTTTTGTTATTTGATTTAATCTTCCTTTTACCCCTGCAAACATGGCTCACATTTTCAACTACAAAGTTAGGGTCTCATAAGTCTTAACTAAACATCTACCTGTATGAATCAGTGAATGAATGAGTGAGTGAGTAAATGAATAGCTTATTTGCAAGCTGAATGAGTTTGCTACTGAAGCAATGGAACTATTCAGGGTGAACCAAATTTTTCAATAATTTCTATGGAGAGGAGGCATTGGTCCATAAAACTGGAAGACAAGAGGAAACATCCTTTCTCTTTTCATTCCACGGTTAGAAATGGAAAACACTAGCTCTTTGTGACGCTTCTCTGTGTGACGCTGAACCATCCCAAGGATTACTTTATCTCCAATCTGCCTGTTTGAGGCAGAAAGGAAAGTTACTTTTATCAAGAACTTCTTGCGCCCTCTGCTGGCCCCATGGAGTACAACACACACCCTGGAAACCTCCGTGTTACTCTTAATGGTATTAACATGGAAATCAAGTGGGGCCTTTGGGATACAGACTTTGTTTGCTTGAGATTAAGTGAAGAGTCTCTTACCAGCTACAACAAAATAATGGTAGAAAACAACACTTAACATGAAAATAATAATAGCTAATGGTAAAAACTGTGTTCCGAGCACGATTTTAAAGCACTTTACATGCATTTTCCCATTGAGGAGATTTCTCTGTGGCTGGTAATAGACTCTAATCTTGTGTAGGAGCTGGGGTAGGAAAGAAGCCATTGTTCAGTTTCATAACAATAAAAAAAAAAACAGAATGTTTTGTTTGGTACCAGTTTTAGACTATCATCTTCGAAAGAGAGATGTTATTTTATTCTTGAAGTGAAGATTCAGAAATAAATACTTCCTAAAAACCAAGTAGGACACGTTTGGCTTAAAAGCCATGGTACAAGTTTAAATGGTGAACTTATTCGGTTGGGGTTTTTATTTGTTTTACACAGTCAAGGGCAATCCTCTAGATCACCCTTTCAGTTTTAAAAGCCCAAGCTGATGTTAAAATTGGTGCTTCAATCAAAATTCAGCCAAGTTCTCAAAGCTCACATTGGAAAAGTTCCTAGATGGACCTAAGTAAAGGGAAACAGTCTGCTGTTTGAGCTTTGTTTTCCATCAACTTTGGGGTTTTTTACTCCAAAATACAAAATGCTTTGGCAGGAGCTAGTGGAATCATGTTAATATATTTTTGATGCAGGAAAGTTTTATTTTATAAATATTTTGAGAAAAGAATCTGCAGTTAAGAAGACTGTATGGTGTATGAAAAGATAACAGATTTGGGAACCAAACAGATGTGGTTTTGAAATTTGAAACAGGGGGATAATTATAACATACAGTGCTACTGAAAGAAATGAAGGTAAGTTGCCAACCTGGCATATAGTAGGTGTATCAGTAAGCGTCCAATCGTATGGATAAATAGATAGATGATAGATAGGTAGATGCTTGGACAAGGATTTGCCATTAGGCAATGGTGGGGGCTGGTTAAACAGCTCTCTGCAAGGCTGCTGTCCCCATGACTGGTGCTGGAGCTTGAAGCCCATAGGGCAGGCAGGCAGGCAGGAAGAGTAGATAGATGTAAAGCTTTGGAGAATAAGAATAAGCTACTACCCACAAGCAAAAGCTGGAACTAGGAGGACAAACTAAACCCTGTGTTAGTTCCTGTTGGCTCTGGCCTTGGTGGCATGCATGTCCTGCAGAAGCTAGGGCCTCTTGTCATGGAGCTGAACATGCACATCTGGCCCAGAAGTTCAATGAGGAGGAAGGATGAGGAAATGTGAGACTTCAGCCTGTCTCTGCCTCCGGCCAATGAGATAAGCAAGCAGAAAAACACCAATGTGAATGACCATCAGATAGTCGCTACTGCATGTCTTCTCTCCAAATCTCACAAGACAATCTCTCTTTTGGTCCACCCAAACCAGAAATATGCAAAAAAGGGAATTCTACAGATGTACTTTAGTCTAGCTAAGTTGACACATTACAAAACCACCACAGTAGAAACCCATTAACGGAAAGCTATCGGCATCTGCGTCATTCACGATGCACCCTCCCTTTTTAAAAAATTAATTATAAAAAACTACAAATAGAATTACCATATGACCCAGCAATCCCACTACTGGGCATATACCCTGAGAAAACCAAAATTCAAAAAGAGTCATGTACCAAAATGTTCATTGCAGCTCTATTTACAATAGCCCGGAGATGGAAACAACCTAAGTGCCCATCATCGGATGAATGGATAAAGAAGATAAATGGATGAATGGATAAAGAATGGATAAATATGGTATTCCTGTGTTGCAGTATGCTGGTCAGAATGGTTGAAGGAGAGGATCCATGTAGGACAGGCGTAGGAGATGTGACTGAAAGGGAAGATCAGGGTCAGGTTGAAGAGGACGTGAAGGTAAGGCCTGTTATGTAATAGTTACTTTTCTAAGGTGTGCAGTATGGAAATTTTCCAGAGGCTCAGGAAGCCAGCAGTGACAGGAACCATGCTGGAGTCCAATCCCCCTTCCCTACATGCAGCTGATCGTGAAGATGAAAATCAATAGGCAATAAAGGTGGTCCTTGTTAAAGCTAAACTGGAGTGATTGGTTCTCCCCTGGATCATTTAGATTCCTGAAATCTGTGAGCCTCATTATGGAAAGAAAAATATTTACTTTACACTTAAAATTGTACAATGGTTAAAAATCCAAATAGTACTGGGGAGAAATGCAAGAAGACCAGGACTTTATGTGGCAATTGAAGGTAATAATGTGGCCCATAAAGAGGGATTAATGTGCCCAAGCTGCTCTGAGAACAAATTTCATCATTAAAATCAACACTCAAATGCTGGTAAACCTGGAAGGGGAGGGGTTCTGACTTAAGATGAATTAATTCAATGCTCTTCAAAGAAAGTCCAGCGGGGTCCTCTTCACCACCAGAAAGCTCTACTCTGAGAAATAAAAGATTTTTTTTTTTGGCGGGGGTCAGTAAGTACATTAGACCATCTGATGGAGAGGGTTTATATGGGGCAGAGGTAGGAGGTTGGATAGGTTCTTGAAGTCACCATAGAAGGTGTGGATATTATCTGGGCAGTGTAATATATGATGCAAAGGACACCTACAAATACGATGCCTCTAATAGCAAAAAAGAAAAAGTAAGGCTCAGAGTCAATGATCTGCAGGAAAGGTGCTCATTGGTTGGAGTGGGGTAACTTCAGAGAAGGGGAAACAGCCAAGTTAGACTAGCCCAGGAAGGAAGGGAAGACTAAACATCTCAAGTACTATAGAAATTTAAAGTCCCAAAGTCCTTTAGGATTGAAATTCCAAGTTTTGAAAATCAAAGGACCAATGCAAATGTTTTATCAGACAATTTTTACATATTAGATCATATATTTTCAGTTATTATATAATAATCTAATTAATGATTCTACTTAATATTCTCTTGTCAATCTTTCCCTTTCTGGTCTAGACCTGCTACCTGGCTGCAGGGCATTCAGTTTTCAGCTCTTAGAGCTGTGAATGGTGTCAGCAAGAACTTGGTCTCCTCTCATCCAAACAAACCCACCTCTTTGGAGCCTCTGATTCCTGCAGTGTAGGATCATTCATGTCATAGTTACCTGATCCAATTTATACTGATGCATTCTAGAATGGATCTGTAATAATATTTATTAAGACTTTCAGAGAAGATAAATCACAGTCTCTGACACAGATGTGTATGTAACTTTAGTCCTGGACGGGATATCTCAATACATTTTCTCATCAATTTGTGGAAGGGAATGTAGAATTAAATAAAACACACAGTACCTAGTGGGAGTCTCCTGACTGATTATTGAGACTACCTAGTGCTTTTGTTTCCTCAGCACCTATTTCCTGTTCTGATATTAGCACCTCAGTTTTCCTTTAGAGAACTCACCCCGCACACGAAGCCATTCCTTGGCTTCAGGAACGGACAAAGGTATATAGGTTTCGCCAATTGAAGTGTCACATCCCCCTGGCCACAGGGATTGTTTTAAGACAGGCATATGGCTCAAAGCCACTCCTGTGATGTTTTCCCAAAAGTTCCAAACTGAGGGTCTCCCTTTCCACTGGACTGCTTAAGAGGTTAGATATAAGCTTGGAGCTATTTCGGCCACCTTGCTTGTCTGAAAATAAAGCCAGCACACAGAAAGAAAAAGAAAAAATAGTGAAGAAATAGAAAAAAGTCCACTCTGTGATGATATTGAGTTAGAATTCAAATGAAGTTTGTGAACCAACGAATTTCATTTTTATTTAAGATAGCCTGGATTATTTTAGCTATAAATATCAGATACCTAATTCAACTAATATACATGTAAAGAAAATCTAAGTAAAAAGAAAAAAATGCTTTGCAACTGGATTAGAATCTTATGGAAAAAACAAAGCTCACCTGACATTATCCAATCTCACTTATAAATGAAGATTTGAGCCAAACACAGTTTGCTTAATTGATTTATTGAAAGCCTCTTAATATCTAATATCATGGCCCAAAATTAAACTCACTTATCTGGCAGACAGCTCTTCAAAATCTGCAAATAATAGTAATAACAATACTATTATTATTTCTTATTATTATGACTATATTATTATAATATTATGTATTATAATATATAATATATATTACACAATTGCTCTATATTCTATAGTAATACATAATATAAAATAATTATATAAATATAATTATACATAATATATAATAATACATAAATAAATTACTATTATTATTTTTTTTTATTTTGGGTGGATTCCAGCATAGATTCAACCCAAATTATTGGTCATTAACATTGGTTGTAACTGCAAAGCTCAGTAAGATTATGTACTATTTCTAAACATGTGAAAAGTTTCTCAACATAAAAATGTGCTTTTCATATTTCCTTCAGAGCTTCCTTAAAAACGGAAGGAATTTTATAGCTCTTTTCACAGAAGAATAATACAATCTATGTGTGGTAATTCAAATAATAATGATTAAATTAAGTTACTCCTTATATCAACATCCCACTTATAACCAATGAGCTGCCCAAGACTGTCTTGAAATGCCTTTAATTCCAAAGTACAGTATGAGTGAATTATCACACTTCATAGCCAAAGATAATTACATTCATTTAAAAAAATGAAAGATACTGTCAAATTGAAGGTTCAAAAAATCTAAAGTGTTACATCTATTTCTTTATGATATATGGGGTATTCAAAATCTAGATAGTAATATGCAATTAAAAATGTTGAAAGGGGATGATCAATTTCATCTTTCTAGATTTAGGAATCAAATGTAATAATAAGTATTATTGGAATTCACTGACATTATTGATATAATAACTATGTACGCTATGAATTTAGAATATACCATCCCATCCTGAAGTTGTGAATGCTTTTCACTGCTTTTATCTTTTCTTCAGGTGTTTTAAAACCGCAGACAATCGGGGTACAGTATATGTCTAAAACTGTTGCTCCCATCTTACAGATTAAAAACACAAATTCCACAAATAAAATTTAAATGCAAACAGAAAACAGGGAAATAGCTGGAAAAAAGGTCAAATATCATTGACGGCCAAATAATGATAATTTTATGATGCATTAATAAGAAAACCCCAAAGATTCCCATTTTTAAAAGGGACAGAGGAATAAGTAGGAAATACAAATTAATAGCAAAAAAACCTGCAAAGTAAAATAACAATGATGCATCACATTTTTTCTATTATGTGAGTCAAGAGAGTAAAAGAGAAAAAAGCATTAGTGTAGTAGGAATTCAAGGAAGATTACTGGTGGGAGAAGTTTACCAATTTGCCTCTGTCTTACAAAAGTCTCTCACAATTTCTGCTCTGCTGATGGCATTCTGAGCCCCACCCACCCACGGTGTTATGGCTGAATTATTTTTAGATACCTCTTTTTTTTTTTATCTGCTATTTTAAGTGGCTTGTGTTGGGTAAATGAAACCATATGTACTAAATCTGCCAACCTCCACCTTAATGAATATATTTATATTTATAAATAATGTGAAGTAGTGAAATAATATGGTATAATATGTACTTTGTTTTATGCCATATTACACTACATTTTATTTTAAATACATAAATGTATATTTTAAATATATGCTAAATTTATGCTATATTATACTATTATAAATAAAATAATGATTATGTGTTCTATACATGAAATACCATTATAATTAGCAGTGAAAAATTTTTTTTCCAAATGCAATTTTGTACAGAAGAGTGAGGCATAAAATAGGTGTTCTGTTTACAGTGGGAAATGGAGCCCAGAGCCTTACCATCTTGGCTTCCTTCTCACCTCCTCTCACAGTGTGTGCACATGTCTCTTGGTGGCTTCTTTCCACAATTAAGAGAATAAATAAAATGTGTAGGTATAAAGGGCATTAAGCGATGATAGTCATGGCACGGAAAGCTGAATTTATATCATTCCCAATGTTGCCTGTGCACATAAAATCAATGCTAAATAATGCATACTTGACTGGTGGGTACTCACAAGTCTTTATAAAAATATTAGTGAAAGCATCAGTGTTTAGCTTCCTCTTGACTCTGTTAAAGATGGTGGTTCCAGATGCTCTTTATAGGAGGGGCCAAGTTCAGTAATCTGATCCCAAGTTAGCCCTGGGGTACTTGTGTAAGATCCGTTTCTGTAGCAATCACACTGTTTCTTAAGTCCTCTTCCTCGTGCCCATTTTCTGTGCCGCAGCAGTGATTCTAACTTGGATGATATGGAATTCCATTCAAGAATGTTTTTAATCCATGGGCATATCGACTAAAGTGACCTAAAGTTCTTCAAACCCCAGCTGTTATTAAAACATGTATCTTGGATTGTCTGCCAACTTGGAAATCTCCATGCCCTTTGCTAGTATTTTATTAATTTATGATTAGAAGACCCTATCCAATATGTCCAAATGACCCAATTCTTATAAAATGCAACTATTCAGAAGAGAAAAATGTTGAAGTTAGGACACCTTAAAATAATGGCCCAATAATAATTAATTTTCTTGGTATTTAAGAAAACAAATCCTGATGAACTCTTTAGTATTAATATGAATGCCACTCACTAGCACTTGTATAGAAATTTGACTTGAATTCCAACATAATTAACTAGGCCATTAATTTAAAGTACAAGAGCAGAAAATAATAAAACAGCAGTTCATGTATAAAAGACATCTCAGTTCTTCATGAAGACAAAAGACTGTCTCATACAATTGCTATTTAATTTGTCTCAGTCACAAACGAAGACAAAATCAGCCTAGATGAATCTGGAATATAACTTTCAGACCACGTGGCTCTGCCTTTAGCAAGGTACCACGGACACAGGCATTTTACTTGCTGCATTCAATAAACATGAGATACCATGAAACTCACTAATTACATTTCTTTTTGTAAGTTGATCTAAAATAGGTGTGGCTCCCCAGGGGCTCAGTAGGTAAAGAGAGAAGGTATAGAAGAAAGACATTTACTTATTTAGCAATAAGGCAAATGATAGCACATCTCAGGCCCTGTGGCTGCCCTATTTGCCACCTGTGGTGGTGTTCATACTTTCTCAAGGTTTTAACAAACCAGCTACAAGTTCAAAGAACTGGGAAATTTGCTAAGGTGTCTGCAATTTGCTAGTCTGTCCCTCTGCCTTTCAGCAGACCTAAACTTACTAGTTTCCTAATAAACTTTAAAATTTTAAAAATATATATTAAATGGAATTTAAAGACTTAGAATTACCAATATCAGAACACTGTTTTCTTCCTCTTTTCCTGAAAATGTCTCCACTACGTCAATAGTGAAGCTGGAGATGCAGTGACCCTTGTTCCCCATTACTCTCCATGCTCTGCACACCCATTGCCAATATTAGATTAGCCATCTGGCTTCTTTTCTGCAAATTCAGCTCATTTTACTAATTTCCTCTGAATCCTTTCCAAACCTTTTGCGATCCTCCATATTTCTGGGACACCGATATGGAATTAATTATGAAGCGCAGGAATATTTTGCAAGCCTAAAATAAAAATTGCTTTATAGTTGTATAGAGCTATGTAATTGTGCTTTATAAGGTTTTTGCTAGCTTTTCCTCTTACACAAGATTTTATTTTTCTGCTCTGCCTTAAAGAATCATCTAGCCTATGGTTAAATCAATACTTCCTGATATGAATATAGCATTTTCAGGTGTGTGTGTGTGTGTGTGTGTGTGTGTGTGTGTGTGTGTCTATACACACACACACACACACACAACAGAAATTGAGACAATGGAGAAGAATATGGAAAAATGCAGTTAGAGTCAATTTTTTTAAAAGCCTAGGGCACCAACTCTAGAGGTCACACATCTGCAGTGACAAAGACGTTTTCATTTCAAAACAGAGAGGTCAAAATAGGCAACAACAGAAAGGCAGGCATAGAAGCCAAACAAATAGGAGAGAAAGAAATGAGAGAGACCGAGAGTGATTCAAAAAGGCAAATGAAACAAAGCCTCTGTCACCCAGGAAGCACATTTAGGGGCTCCGATTTATCTTTATGTATGTGGAATTTTTTACCAATGAGGTTTCTCAAATAATATAAGTCTCTAGACAAGCTAGTCTGAGATGACTAATATTACGGAGGACAAATCTATCAGTTTAAATACACTGTAGGGAGAAGAGCAGCATTTAATAACTGTTATTTGATGGTAACTTTATGTAGTAGAGAAGAAATACTCCTGCCTTTTCTAAGTGTGAATAAACATGGTTTTAGAAGCTTCTTAAAATTTTGTGACATACATATATTTGTAGCTCCTTAACAGGATTTTATAGTTCAAGGCAAAGGGGACATTATGACTTTTTGAAAAACTCTTCTTTTAAAAGTGGAGTACCAGGACAATAAGAATCCCACAGAACAGGATAGAGAGTTTAGAACCTGCAAACATGGGGGATCCATCTCTAGTGTATTCAAAGAACCAAAAGCCTTTAGATTTCTAGATTAGTTGTGAGGCTGCAGAGGCAGTCCCCAGATTTTCAGTGATCCTGAATTCCAACCTATGGCCTTGCCAGCAGACTTTCCCAACAAAGGACTATATCATAGAGTGCAGTGAAGAACTGGCTGATCTTCAAAGGCTGCATATGTCCTGATACATCTCTGAAGAGTTGGATATATCCATAAACCTCTTTCCTCCAGGAGATGACACTATTTGAACTCCTACTATGCACTGTGTTTTACAGAAGGAACCCCTGTAATCCTCATGGCAACACTACATCATTGCAAAGCACAGGAAATGGAGCCTTGGAGACTTTAAATAGCCTGCCCAGGTCACACACCAACCCAGGTGTTTAACAGCCACCATCTGCTCAGGTAGACATCTGATGAAAGATACCTGGATGAAGGATATCCTACCCAAAGCATAATTTCATTACTCCCAGGATGTAGGGGATTCCAGAAGCAGATGTTTAGAGGTTGCAGTTTCTAGCTTTGGCATCATTCATTCATTCATGTAGTTACCAAATATTACCGAGTGCTGTCTACACATCAAGCACTGTGTTAATACTGATTAAAGTCTTGGGGAAGGAGACAACAGAAAGACAGACATAGAGGCCAAAAAAATAGGAGAGAAAGAAATGAGAGAGAGAGAGAGATCTAAAAAGGTAAATGAAAGAAAGCCTACTGTCACCCAGGAAGGACATTTAGGAGCTTCTAGATATGTCTTCCTAGCAGGTCAGTGCAGAGGTAGGCAGTTCCTAGGTAGTAGTAGTTGAGGGCCCAGAAGAATTTCAGGGCAGTGTGATACAAACAGTTCATTCATAGGTAGGATGTTTATAAGACAAGAATGTCCACTGCAGACCTAGGAGAGTGAGTCCCTCATTTTGAGGACTACAAAATTTTTATATGTGTATATGTATATATATACATACACGCATACCTACAGAAAAAGATGTTACCACTACAAAAGGGTATAAAGAAAAGAAGTGCAAATAGCTCATTTCTTGAGCTTCTCCAAGCAGCAGCTATGGCAAGGACTTGAGTGTAACTGACTCATGTGGAAGGTGATTGCTGGAAGCCCTCTTGGGGGAGTGTGGAATTGAGACAAGGAAACGCATCCAGTAAGAGAGTCTTAATGAGAATGCTACTGCTGTGAGCAGCTAGACCTTGATTTGCTGGAGATCTCTGAGAGTGGGGATGGCGCCTCAAAGTTGTAACCACTCTACCCCAAGGGGAGTAAGCTGGAGTGTTTCTTCTCTAAATACGACTTATCACTGGTGGAGTGCTACCCTTCAAGCTTTCACTTTACCTTAATTCCAGATGGCTCCACATGTGGGGTTAGAGAAAAATGGAAGGCAGAGTTTCCGGCATTTTCAGCCAGAACACTGTGAAGCTTGTACAGGAAAACAAAAGCTAAGAAGTATTGGAAGAGCATTGACAGCATCTGCTAAGATCCTCATATCACCATCCATGGGCGACCACCCTCAACATTCCGGTTAAACGGTCATTCCAGTCATCTATCAATAAATGCATTTAGCCATGCTTTCCTGTGATATGCTTGTATTAGTTCACTCAAAAATATGTTTTAGACATCCAAATATCAGACATTTTATATTGCATATTTGTGAGATTATACCTATTTTTCACATATTCACTGATTATTATATTTTTAAATTTTCCTTTTAGGTGTTTTGCCATGGAGTCTATTAATGTGTTCATGGTTTTATTTCTAATTGACAAATAAGACCTCTTTGTGTTTCAGTGATATTAACCTTTTGTCTACCACCAGCATTGTGGGTGTTTTTTCTAATAAGTTATCCATCTTCCAGTTTTGTTTCTGTACATGAGAGAAAAAATAATTATTTTATGTGCTATATTAAGAAAGACTATATCCATGTCAAAATTGTGAACATTCTTAGCCATATTTTCTCCTGGCATATTTTCCCTGTTTTCCAAGGCAATCTTTCCAGAAATATTAACAAATATGTCAAGAAAACACACTTAAGGATCAAATAATTTTAAAACCATCAGATTCAATCATGAGCAAGCTTTCTTACTTTAGAGCTACTCAGAGTTTTAATATGTTTACAGGAATTGCAACTCCAAGGGAAATAAAGTATTCCATATTTCCAAAATGTATTTGACCCTGAATCATTAAAAATTTTTTCAAGGTCTATTTATTAAAATCATCCAAAAGAGTGTTTTGGAGAATACTAGTTCAGAAGACTTTTACAAAAAAAGCAAAATCATAAAAGAAGTAGAAATGATATACTAGAAAAGATGTACATATTTATCTTTCTAGTATTTAGCCCAATAAATTTAGTAGTTATATGGTCATACTCATTAGGATAAATCGTTTCCACCTCACCATAACTCTAGTACAAACATCTGGTTACCTTATTTAAAATTTAGGTACAAAGGAAATATTTAAGAATCATTATTCTGAGTGTGCCTAATTTTCTTTTTTTTTTTTAATTTTGCATTTTTGGTCTCTCTCAGTAGTATTTCTAACCTATGCACACCCTTGAGTGTTTCGGAATGGTCTACAATCTAAGAATCCAACAGAGTCATTTATAAATCTTTTAACAGTACCCTCTTTTCCAAGTATTATTACTTACATTTAGGCTTATTTCATGGAGGATAAACTAAATATGATTGATGTGAATGTTGCACTATGGACAAATAAAAACCTGAAATAATATCCAGGAAGCCTCAGGAGAATACTTTTTGAGCTGTTGTTTTAATAGCTGGAAGCAAACTTGAAAGTTGACTAGCCATTACCTTCTTCTTGGGTAGGACACACTGGGAAGTGGGTTGACCTGCCTGGATGAACGAGATAGAAAGTTCCAAGTAGTCCTCATAAAGAGAGGTTTCTCTCTTAGTTCTTTGGAAGGAAGCTTTGGCAAGAAGCATCTTGCTAAAATGTTGTAGAATTGAGACTAAAATAGTATGTAAACATTTTAAGACAATTATTACAAAGTAAAATAATTTGCAAGTGATATCTAAAATTCTACTCACAGGTTAGATTCCAAAAAATACCAAACTTTCCATGGTGCAGGATTAGAGGCAGAAAAATGAACTCACTGCTCATTTCTGTTACTCAAATCAGCCTGCTAGAGAAATTTTGATATATTCCATCTCATATGTAAATCAAAATGTATCTTTGTGCTTCTCTTTTAGCAGATTCAATTAACCTAACTACAGAGTTTTATACAACTTTTCCAGGAAGATCCTTGGATGAAAGGAGCAGAGAACTAACTTTGGGTTCTTAGATTCTCTCTCTCTCTGTCATATATATTATGCATAAAATATATTAAGAAGACATCTTAATAGAAACTATGCAAATATATAAGTTCCATGGGAACCACAAGTAAATCATATTTAAGAGTGAAAATGTCTTCTACAGGCCTTCCTGTCTTTTGAGAATGACAAGTGATTCTAGGAAGATGAAAGTTTATGAAAAATCTTGGTCAGCTATATAGCTATTCTCAATGCAAATGTCATGCATCATAAATAGATTCAACTTCTCTGAAGCCCTTTCATTACTAGGAATAAAGTTTCTTTTCTGAGACTATGCCTTAAGGGGAAAATATTTATATATGTGTGTATTTGTGTATGCATATGTGTATTTCCCAGGTGTAAAATTAGTAAAGAAAAACAAATGCCCTTTTAAAGGAAGGGGTGAAAGTGGTTTAACATAATCACTTAATTAGAGTGTTTGGTATGTTTGTTTCAGACATGCTTTTGTGTCTTCCTGTGATGGGATAATTCTCACTTAGCACAGATACAGTCATCTTCCAAGGGCATTCGTGCATTGTTTGCTATTTCTAGAGCATTCTGACTCCCCTCCAGGTATGCTGGGGTAGTGGCATCTTTCAGAAAACTGGGCTGATTTGTCCCATATCTGCTGATGTGAGCTTTTCTGTTTAATAGGGTGCTGTCAACAGGAAGGCAGAAGGAGTTAGTGTGGTTTGCCTTGAGAATCAAATCTAATAATTGAGAATATGACAATTCCCCTCCTTATGACTGTGTAGATTTATTTTTATAAAAAGCAAAAGACACTAATAATAATCCTCTTTCTGATTCAGTTTAGAAACTTAGGGGAAAAGAAATAATAGCTTACATTGTTGAATTCTCCTCCCATTTGCCAGACATTGTGTTGATGTCTCGTTTGCCAGATGTTTTCTTCAGATATTCTCCTTTAACTGCCATCTCAATTGTATAAGGTCAAAGTCCTACTAAGTTACCCGTATGTTACCGTGGGAAAACTGAGGTCCAAAGAAATAATTTGCTCAAGTTCACCCAGCTAGTAAGTGGTGGAACTAAAATTGAAACCCAGATTTATCTCTGATTCTATGCCCAAATTCTTAACTGTGATACTATATTGCCTTTTAAATATAGTGGAAATCTGAGAGAAGAAACAAGAACATTCTAATTTTTATAGCTGTTTATTAATAGCTCTTTAATTGTTTAATCTCATATTAAGGCATTTATTCAATAAGTTTCCAACCAGTTCTTACTTTATATCTAAGAAGAGTTTGACTAGAATATAAGCTCCATGAAGCTGGGAGGGTCAAAGAAAAAATTCACTGTTGAATTCCCAGAACAGAAGAGTGTCTGGCATGTAATAGGTCCTCAGTAAACATTTGTTCAAGGAATGAATCAAAAATCCAGGCAAGGGATAATGGACTTTTCACATTGTGGAATACTGGTGGAATTAAGCAATAGATAGTAATTCCCTAAGGTTTCTTTACATGGAATGTAAATCTTGGAGGAGTGGAAAATGGTATGGAACAGGAAGTCAGAAAAAGATTCTGAAATGTCTCTTTCTTGAGCTCAATGATTCCTTACTAGGCATGTAGAGAAAGTAACATTTTTCAGAGTTTGAGTTAATTTGCTCTTGTCTTCCACTTTCATTTATGGCTCTTGAAAAACAGGACCCTTTCTTCCCTGCTGCCCTCAGACATGAAGTAAAATAATTCTCCCTGATTTTTCAGAACTGCTGCCAGGAATGTTTGGATGTGCTTATACTATGTGCAGTGTTACTTCCCTCGGGCATTTCAGAGAAGACAGAACGTTAAGTCCCACAGTGAGTTGTAAGACTTTATATTATTTAATTTTTTTATTGAAGTACAGTTGACTTAAAATGTTGTATTAGTTTCAGATGTACAGCAAAGTGATTCAGTTATACAGGTATATACATATATATGTGTGTGTGTGTATATATATATATACATATTTTTTCTTTTTCAGATTCTTTTCCTTTTTAGGTTATTACAAAATATTGAGTATAGTTCTCTGTGCTATACAGTAGGTCCTTGTTGGTTATCTATTTTATATGTAGTAGTGTGCGTAACTAATTATAAGATTTTAGATGTCAGAAATCTTGTAGGAAAGGTATTCAGAGTGGGGAAAATAGGACTGGAATTTGGGGATGAGATTCTTTTTCTCTGATGCCTGAATTGATTCCATCTAGGGAGGTATTACTTTTTCTACTAAGTCAGCCTACAACAATATGGCATAGCTCCATCTACATTTCCCCAATTTTTCTGCCATTAGGGTTTCTTCATTCGTCTATGCATTTGTTCAATCATCATATATGCCAGGCACTGATATACAAAACCAATAATACAATCCTGCAAAAGAATGAAACAACCATTTTCTTATACTATATACAAAAATAAACCCAAAATGTGTTATAGACTTAAATAAAACTCTTCAAAAAAAACAGGCAGTACACACTCTGACACTGCTCTTAGCAATATAGTTTTGGATCTGTCTCCTCAGAAATGAACAATAAAAGCAACAAAACAAAACAAAAACAAACAAGCAAACAAAAACAAATGAAACTACATCAAACTAAAAAGCTTTTGCACAGTGAAGGAAACCATCAACAAAACAGAAGGGCAACCTACCGAATAGGAGAAGCTATTTGCAAATGATATATCTGATAAGGAGTTAACATGCAAATTATGTAAAGAAATCATACAACTCAACATCATAAAAACAATCAGATTAAAAAACTAGCAGAGGACCTGAATAGGCTTTTCTCCAAAGAGTACATACAGACGGCCAACAGACACATGAAAAGATGCTCAACATCACTAATCGTCAGGGACATGCAAATCAAACCCACAATGAGACACCACCTCACACCTGAGGTATCATCAAAACGACAACAAGAAACAAGTGTTGGTGGGGATGCTGAGAAAAGGAAACTCTCATGCACTGTTGGTAGAACTATAAATTGGAACAGAGACTATGGAAGACAGTGTGGAGGTTTCTCAAAAAATTAAAAACAGAACTACCATACAATCCAGCAATTCCACTTCTGAGTATTTTCCCAAAGAAAACAAAAGCACTCGTTTGAAAAGATGTACACACCCCTATGTTCGCTGCAGCATTGTTTACAATAACCAAGATATGGAAACAACGTAAGTGTCCACTGATAAATGAATGGATAAAGAAAATGTGGTATATACATACAATGGAATGTCAGCCATAAAAAAGAATGAAATATTGCCATTTGTGACAATACAGATGGACCTAGAGGGTAATATGCTAAGTGAAATATATCAGATAGAGAAAGTCAAATACCATATGATTTCACTTATTTGTGGAATCTAAAAAAACAAAACAAATGAACAAGCAAAGCAAAACAAAAGCAGGCTCATAGATACAGGGAACAAACTGGTGGTTGCCGGAGGGGAGGGGAGGGGAGGGGAGTGGGGAGTTTGGAGAAATAGGTGAAGGGGATTAAGAGACAAACTTTCAGTTATAAAATAAGTGTCATGGGGATGTAATATACAGCATAAGGTATATAGTCAATAATATTGCAATCATTTTGTATGGTGACAGATGGTTACTAGACTTACCTTGGTGATCATTTCATAATATTTAATGTTGAGTCATTATGTTGAACACCTGAAACTAACATAATATTGTACATTAATTACACTTCGGTTAAACACACACACACAAACAGTATAATCCTTGAGCAACACAGATACAGTCCTTACCTCAAGCCAACCTACAGTCAGTGGAGAAGGCAAACAAACAAAAAAGAATAAGGCTAAAGTGTGATAGTGATGAAAATAAGTGTACAGTGGGCTGCGGGAGGGGCACGTCTGAGAGAAACCCAGTGGGATCTCAAGAGTACCAGGACAACTCTCCTGTAAATTGTGATTTTTAAAATGAGATCTGAAGGATGAGTGGGTAACCACCAGGCCAAGCATACAAGGAAGGTTGTGTCAGGCATTGAATCCTTCACGAGATGGACCTTTTTTTCTTCCTCAGACAAAGCTCAGTTTGGCTGGGGTGTTAGGAATAAGGTGGCAAACGATAAAAGGGGAAACCAGTAAAAAAAAGATTCGGAAGCCCCTGACATAAAGTGATGAAACATTTGGACCTTAACCTCAGCCCTTGTGAATCCTCCTTCTGATGGGTTTTTAACCCTAGACTGACATGATGAGCTGAGTGCCCTGGAAATATTATTCTGCCTGCAGTAGGCAGACAGGATTGGAGAGGGGCAGTGCTGGATTAAAGGGGTGCCGTGAGGGAGCTGTTGTTCTGAGTAATTCCTAAGAGATGACTGTGGTCTGTGAGGGATGGCCCAGGTTCCCAGAATAACTGACCTAGAGTACAAACTTTTTAACAGGACAAAGGTGTCTTAAAGATTCAACCGACCCTAATTCTATGCTCATTCTGCAATTGGTCCCATTAAACAGCTTGTCATAAATTCAGTTTGACCCTGCTTACCTTAGAACTCTTTTTAGCCACTTTTCATGGATGTAGGTGATGTTCTTTACCAGAGGATGCTCCTTTTTCATGGGAGAAGTATCTCTTTTTAAGGGTCAGCTCTGTAGAAAACCTGGGGAATGTAACGTCCACTGGTATATTAACGCAGTCCCTTTCCGCACTTAGCAGCTTTAGCAAGAGCAGAGAATTCCGTTCTGGAGCTCACAACTCTCTTCCTCAGGGTGAGAATGGAATCGCAAATTATAAAAAATCATTCTGTTATCATAACAATAAGGAAGGCTGTAGAGCTATAATGCCGTGCATCCTCTTCTCTTATATGTACAGCGTGAGGCAAGCAGGGTTCTTAGCATCTCTTGAATGAAAGACATAATTTATCCTTCTGGGCCCTGGTCGTTATTTTTCTTTCCAGGAGGAGGTCATTTGGTAAATGGAACCCAGCTGCACTAAAAGGAGTAAAGGCCTTCAAAAAAGAAAGCAATTCATTCTCTTCTTAATCCCTTATCATTGCTGCTTTTAACTGCTTCCTCCCAGACTACTGCTATTATATGGTTTGGTGTTCAGTTAATGTGGCTGTGTATCGCTTTATAATATTAAGAGCACCTTGTGTGTCTGTGCGGTAGGGAGGTTGGGGGAGGTACAAGTGACATGGGCATGTGAGTAAATGGATGAATAAAGTTGAAAGGCACTTCTTGAAGCCGGTTAAACAACACAACCAAGGAAGAAGTGTCTTGGTTTAACTACCGAGATGTTTCTCTGGATTTCTTCCCTTATGAGCTTTCAAAATCAATAGAGGCTCTGGCTACGAGCTAACCTGCAAAAGGAGATCTGGTCTCATGCAAATAGAAAAGTACAAAGCTGCTTCCAGGAAATGAAAAATACCCATGAAAGAAATGTTTAATGTAGAGCCAGCCCCAGTGGTTAGGGGTGGGCCGCATCAAAGAGATTTTGAAAGCCCAGAGAGTAACTTAACGACAGCTCCAATGGCTCACAAATTAACTAGCTATCTTAAATTAACCTAGAGAAAGAGAAATGTTGGCAAGGCTGGAAATGTTGATTAAAAAATTGTTTCTAAAGGATAAAAATGGCAGAGTGGATTCCAGACCTGCCTGCTTATTTTGTGACACACACTTCAGGGACCAATTTGAATAAGTCAGTCACATTGATATGGTTATATTTGCATGTGGTGGCGTTGCTGCTTAAATAGCTGCATGTTTGTTGGCGTGAAGATGCACTTTAAGGTACGTGCCGTGAAACTTGCCACCTGCGGTCTGCTCCTGGGACTCCCAGCAGCTCTCTGATTGATGGGCATACTCTGCGCTATGCTTGAAAGATAGCAAAATGGTGTTGGAGAGAGTGAAGGAGAGGAAGCAGCTTGAACCACTTCCAAGTTTGCACTGAAATTGGCCCTTGTGACATTTTAAATTCACATCTGGAGGAAAATAAATGTGGCCACAATTATTAATACATTCTGGAAGAAATAAGTCAAGAGCTACTTAGACTGCACAGGTGTCTGTTATCAAAATCTCAGCAGAGCAGTGTTAATATGGTGTATGTTATTTTAGACTCTCCAGGTGGGCTGTGGCTAAGAACAGGAGAGAAGAGCATTAAGGGCATGCTTAAATACAAAATGTTAATTTTGCAGGAAAGGAAATTGGTGAACGAGATTAGAGGAATCCACTGGTATGTGAGCTGAGAGGTTTCGAAGGATAGAACAGGAAAACCAAAAGCAAATCACTCTTACTGAGAAGAAACCCACTAAAGAGATTTTCTGTGGCAGAGGAAAATGTCTTCCTGGTTATTGTTTCTGGAGAATCTGCAGTTGTCATTCCCTTCCCAACAGACCTTTATTCTTGACTAAATCCTTAATGAAATGATTTCCCTTTTAGTCATAAGCTATTCACTGAGAATCTGGCAGCATGAATAGATTTTTTCCTATTTGATATTATTTAGGTAACCCTCTGTTTCTGAGGCTACCCACCTAGAATGCAAAAGTTTGTCAATCAGTTTCGTGGGGCTTTGATTTGGATATGATACTGGTGTTATAAAATTGGGAGCATCTCTGGAGACTCAGCCGGCCGTAACCAACATAAGAGAGCCATCAATTACTGGGTGGAAGATCCCTCACTTGGGAGAAAAACGTAGTCTGTGAAGCTGAAGACAGTAAGCGACTTGCCAAAAAGCAGACTGCTAAGCAGTGGCATGTTTAAAGGCAGCTTCTGTATTTTTTCCGTCACACTCACATGTAAAGCCTTGACATTTTATGTATTATGTTTTATGTCCTGGAACGTGCATTTGGGAGGCCACAGGGATTCTGGTTTGCCCAAGCAGGTAAAATGATAATCCAGACACATAAAAAGAAGTTGTAGTCTCTGGTGAAGTATGACCTGTACTGTGTTTTGAGTGTGTATATGGTTGGCAAGTATTGCACAAGTATAGGTGGTGGAGGGTTTGCTTAGTATTGGGGAAATGCCATTAAATGTAGCTAGACAGTCTACCTTTATTGTTTAGCTTTCTCTACGGCAACCAAGATCTCATTTGAAATGAGAATTTTGTTTTTAGTTATTGTAGCTGTTGTTTATTGAAGTGATTAATGGATCTGAGTTAATCTGCTCGTTCTAGAAAGGAAGTATTTCAGTCTCTTGGAGAACTACATGATGATACCTTTTCCTAGCTAAGTAAGAAAGGGAATAAAATTATAGCAAAATAGATGCCGTTCAACCAGAGCAATGACCTTGCCGGAAATAAATATCCACTGTCTCTACCGATTTCTCATATGAGTCAGGTCTTATTCAAAAAGAAGTCCAGATCATTGTAGGATTCTGCAGACAAATTTGGTACTTAATTTCTTTCTTGTCAGACAAGAACAAGCACACCAGGCAAGAGAGATTTACAGACCTCAGAAACAGGAAAGGGCAAGGGTCTGGACCTTGTGGTAGAGTCACCACTGTCACCCAGAATCTAACATGCTGGATATCACCCAGGGATAGCACGCCCCCGTTGAAAATAAAGTACCATATTTAAGATTGTTAACGAGTTCTGTCCTCAGACAGGCCCTAGCTTATCACTGTTGCCTGGTAAATAAGAATCTTCCTTTTCCTTTGGGGATCTAAAAAACACAATTCTATCACTGCAATTTCTGTGGCTGCCTAACAAAGCAACGTAACAGTAGACACTACGTGCAAAATATGTAAAGGTTTCCCCAAAGGGTAGAATGGGTGCGATGGTGGCTTATAATGAGGAAATCCAGGGAGAATTTTCCAATAAGCGATATCATAAAGAAGAAGAAGTTTTCCCAGCCATGAGACCTAATTAATGGAGTCAGGTTTATAGAGAAGGAGACACAGCTTAACAAGTTTTCAGTAACCCCAATAAATTAATAAATTAAATTACGTTATTGAATTGCATTTAAATTAAAGGGCAGGGTTAGGAGAATATTATACTTCATGTTTATTTTAATAATAGCTTTACTGAGATATAACACACATGCCATAAAATGCATCCCTTTAAAGTATACAATTCAGTGCTTTTTAGTATATTCACAGTGTGCAGCCATTAACACTATTTGATCCTGGCTACTTTTTTAAAACTTTTTAAAAGTGCAGACAATTTTTCTAATGCAAAAATTTCAGGTATCTTTTGGGTATGTTCATACCATTTCTGATGGGGACTCCGAAAGTCTGGCCAATGACATCCTTAGATCAAGTTTAGAGGAAATTCCCTGAACAAAAATGTGCATCACTGGATAGTTGCACTGACAATTTCCCAGATATCTTAGGCACTTGAAACCGTTTTAGGAAAGGTAATGCATCATGCCATGAGTATGGAAAGAGAACTCCTTTTCAGGGCTCTAGAGACCTGAGTTCTACACAAGCATACCACTTAGAGGCTTGCCCAAGCCATTTAATCTCTCTGGACTACATTTTGTCTTATGTATGCAAAAGAAAAATCAAATATTTGCTGAGAATCCACTGTGAAAACAGGGTGCTGTGACAGCAATGGGGAAGAGTGGGTTACGTTAGCTTATCTGAACAAAGAGAGAGTGACACTTGAGCTGAAACCTACATGTCGCAAAAGAGACAGGCAAGTAAAAAGCTGGGAGGAGAGCCTTGCATGCAGAGGATAAAACAACTCTTAGGACCCTAAGACCAACTGGACTTACTGAAGGACAGAAAGAAGCCCAGAGAGGCTAGAGCAGAGTGAGCAGTGGGGAGTGGGCTTATGAGTGGAGACTTGAGAAGTCTAGTCAGGGCTAGATCATGTAGGGCCTTCTAAGACAGCTGCAATAGGCTTCCAAGTCTATCCTAAGTTCAATGGATAGGCATTAACCAGTTCTAAGCAAGAAAGTTTCATGTTTATGTCTTTAGTAGGTTATTGCTATGTGAAGAGGGATTTTAGGGAGGCCATAAAGGAAGCAGGAATATAGGAATATAGGAAGCAACTGTGTGGTCCGGGCAAACTGTGATGCTGGCTTGGACTAGGCAGGTAGCAGTGAAGATGAGGAAAAAACAGTACCTATTACATCTGACACTATGTGCTTCCTATAGTTTTAATGAGATTCAAAGGAGCAAAAGGAAACATTTATTAAGTGTTAATATATAGCAGGCTCTCTGGGCAACATTTTTAAAATAAGTGTTAATACATAACAGGCTCTCTGGGCAAGATTTTTAAAGTACATTTTATTAAATCTTCCCAACAAACCTATGAAATTGGTAGCCAATGAATGCGAACAAAGTTTGAAAGTTAAAAAGTATTATACAGGGCCTCCCTGGTGGCGCAGTGGTTGAGAGTCCGCCTGCCGATGCAGGGGACACGGGTGCGTGCCCCGGTCCGGGAAGATCCCACATGCCACGGAGTGGCTGGGCCCGTGAGCCATGGCTGCTGAGCCTGCGCATCCAGAGCCTGTGCTCCGCAACGGGAGAGGCCACAACAGTGAGAGGCCCGCGTACCGCAAAAAAAAAAAAAAAAAAAAAAAAAAAAAAAAGTATTATACAAACATAAGGGGATGGTATTATTATTGTTATTTCTATCATTTATATGTTTGGGTCCAGTCGTGGCTGCTATGGTAAGCCTGAGAATGACTTATATACCACATGCCCTCTTCAAAGAGTAAATGGGCTGCCCTCTCATATTTACCTTGAATCTTCTTTAAGCTCTCTTTGAAGAGGGCTTTGTAATTAATCAGCTTTCAGGTTTAAAATGCTAACTCTTGTATGTGCAGCATGTCATGTCTTTAAGAATCAAAGAGCACCATCCTTTTCTTTGTATAAGTGCAAAAACTACAACAAAATGGAAACAAAGACCTATTGAATAAATTTGGATCCCACTGCGTTTAGAAAGCATCCATGTGTTCAGTAGAATGACACATTGCCTTCGGTGCGCCAAGCAAGGCATTCTGCTCTCAAGGAGTTCAGATTCCAGTGGGGTGAGCAGCCAGTTAGGTGGATAATTAAAATAATAATAGTAAGAATAATGATAATTAACATCTACTGGGAACTTACCACATCCCAGGCATTAGTTCAGGTATTTTACATTTAATATATTATGCAATCCTCACAAAACTTTATGAGGTTGGTGTTATAGATAGCCCCATTTCACAGGTGACAATTTTCGGATGACACAGGTGATAAGTAAGTGATTTGAGAGAAATAGAGTGGTAGGGCGCTTAGATCATTTTTCTTGATATAGATGTGTCTCTCCACAAGAAGCAGCGAGGTGAGGAAAGGGGAAAATAGAGGAAGGAGCAGACATGCACAAGAGAGCCAGGGCATATACCACCCTGAAGGTGACAGTCAGGATTTGGGCTTTTCACTGAGTGAGAAGGGTAGCACATAGAGGGTGCTCATTTGTACCATATCATGATGTCCCGAGAAGTATCATGCCTATATCAGACACAGACTCATTTTTACCAACAAAACAGCTTTAGCCCAGTTACAGAAAATAATAATGTACATGGCCTTTCACTTTATGAAGCTGATAGTTCTATGAATGACAAGGAATCTTAAATAGAAAAGAAAAGAAGCATGTAGAATTGATTTTGGATCCACTTTAAGACTTCAATAGGAGGGGTGATGTGCTTTCTTTGTTAATTGCATTTTAAGGGAGGCATAGAGCTACATTTCTAAATGTGGTAAAATAAATAACATTAAGGATATATCTTGAATGATTGAAAAATCAAAGCAAGTTGGCATTAAGTCTTAAATTCTCATGGCTTTTTATTAAAAAAAAATACTGGAAGAACTGAGTTCACATTATGTTCCAGCAAAATGAAATATGGCATTTTAATGAGAAATGTCATTTTCTTGGGTTATAAAAAGACAACAAAAATGATAAAGCCAGTCAACATCACTAGGGTTCTCTCTCTCTCTCTTTTTTTTCCCCCTCTCTCCCATATATCCAGTATTTTATTTTGATATACTTGTCAAGCCCTTTGGTTTCCTTTGGGAAGAAACAGCTATATGGCTAGGAAATATTACTCAGCATTTATTTATGGCTGTCATTGTTTTTAATAATGAACAGACACAGAATGATTTTTTTTTCTGTTCTTCATCAAAATCTGGAACACTAAACTTGACTTTTATTTTTTCATTTTGGATAATAGATGCCCTTTACAAATATTAGCTGGTCAAACTTTACTGTCTTCTAGAGTGAGTAGTTTATAAATTGGCACATAAATTGAGAAACTAAGACATGGTAACCAGTCACCCAGGCAGGAGAAAGGAGCAGAAATAGGCAGCTCGTGTGTTTTTCCTAAGTTTTGCTTCAGTGTGGAACATACTTTATAAGTGGTGTGATCAATTCAGAGAGGGTAGATGCATTTAATAGACAATAGTTGATTTGGGGAGACATGGGGGAGTTTACTTGCTTCTGGGAAGACCAGAGATGAGATCACTATTGCCTGCTAGATAGTTCCAAAAGAGCTTTAAAAGGAGGCAGATATATTAATAAGGAAGCAAAATATCCTTCTTATAACAGATCAAAGAGAATCTTATATTACTGACTTCCTTTTGAGTCATCTGGCCCATTAGAGTCTTACGGTAATTTATACAGTCTAATCCGCCACCTGGGAAATTTTATCTTCACCTGTGCAGCCAGTGAGGTAGATAGGGACATAATATAGTCTCACAGGGGTTTACTTTTGTCTAAGACTTATGGAGCTCACAAGAAATTTCTTCTCCCTGCCCAGTATCTCTCCATTTCTTCTGATTTCAGCCCCTTACCAAAAATAACACCAATAACACCTACCTCATATAAAGGCTATAGGTGGCTGATGAGGAAAGATGAATGAAATATTATCTGGACCATATATTTTATATATGATACCAAAGTCCACTTTTAATTCTGGGAAATCCACATCAATTTTTGAGCTCTTAGGTTCTTCACGTTCCACCCATAAAAAACTGAAGATCTGAGTTGAGAAATCAAATATTCAGAATGTCATAGATAATATACATCTACCAGAAGAACGATGAACTATTCTAAGACAACAGAAGGGGAGCCTGTCACCCTGGGCTATGTCTGATAGATAATGAGACACGGGCTGGAGAGCTCTGAAATTACTTCCTGTAAATGACAGAGAGTTGATATATGGTTTGGAACAACTATAATTCCAGACTTTCATTGCTTAAGAGGGAACCTCTAATTACATTATTAGAATTCTTACAGATTGTTTCAATTATCCATACACAGTTTGCCCATCTCTACCTGCAAATAAATGTCTGGTCCTTGTGCTAATATTTACCCTTTTGAGAGTCTAACATTTCAATGATAGAACAATCATTGACTCTAACTCTCCCCTTTTAGAGAAGAGATCTAGAGTAGTCACACCTCATAAGTGTTTAACAAATGACCTAATCAGGTCAAATAAATGTCCATGATATAGTGCAAAATTATTCATTCTTACATACATACATATTTTAGTCTACATACATTTTTTTCTTGGCAAACACCTACCATATACCAAATATTGTAAGCCTTTTACCTATAATCCATGGGTTTATTACCATCCTACTCATTTTATAGAACTCAGTTCAAGCATTCCCTCCTCCAATCATCCTTCCTGACTTCTAGTCTGACTTAGCAATCTCTTTGCTATACTCTCATAGAATGAATGGATATCTTTATCAGCATACTCATCACACTGGGATGCAACAGTTGATCTTCTGGTTTATTTTTCCTCCAGCTGGCCTCTACTCTCCATGAAGGAATGAACCATGCTTTTATTTACTATAAATTCCTCTTATATGATACATAATTGAATGTAAACTTAGTCCCAAAAGCATTGGCAAGACAAAGAACACTTTTATGTGGGGAAGTGACATGAACACATTTCTGTTTTCTAGTGTGCACAAATGCTGTGGTGAGAACTATGGCTTTTAAATGGTGATGACTGGAAGTAAAGACAGTTGGGAGTGAGTTAGGAAACAGGATGGAGTTTGAACTAAGGCAAGGCTATTACTATTGAGGAGGTGAGGAGAGGACAAAAAAGGATTTTAAGGTTAAAAATTTAGAAATTTGTAGGCTGAACCTACTTTTCCCCTCACTTTTCATAGTTAATTGAAGATATTTCTTTGGGTTTCTGGTATGCACTTTTTAAAAGATGATGGTAACTTTCTCTGAAACAGGGAAGAGAACAGGAATATGCAAAGTAAGGTACATTCAGTTCTGAATATGTTAAACATGAACTCTATTTGTATGCCCCTCAAGAATCTCAAAATGAAAAGGAACATATTATCCAGGAAGACTACATCACATGGGAAATAGGGATGCTTAAAATGGAACACTACGGACAAGAATTCTAAGGGATGAACAGGGGGGAAAAATATATAAAGAACTATTCAATCGGAGGTAACACAAAGAGTAGAGCAAGAGGTGTTGTCGGCTAAGGTTAGACTACAATTTTATGTCTTTCTTTACCTGCATTGATCTCCTCCTGGGGTCTCACCCATCAGGAATTTATCTCTTTCATTCTTAATCTATAACACAGATCTTCTCAGTAACATGTGAAGAAAGAACTGTCATTCTCCAAGGAGCCTACAGCAAAAACTAAAGACTGGGCGAGACTCTTTTCCTTCCTGTTCTCAGCATGGTGCTCTCAAAATAAAATAATTCTTGCTTTCATTTTCCACCTAAAAAACTCAATTCATTGTAAATTGAAACAAATAAAAACTCTACATAATACAAATCGCATTCCAAGTGTTCAGTGATTTGTCGGCTAATGATATAGGAAAATTGTTTGATCAGCTTTGACAGAAATGTCCATCACCATTTTAGCAGCTTTGTCATTCACACTTGAAAGTATCCCTTATGTTTAAGTGAGGAGAAAAGGCAAGGATGAGCTCTTAAAAAAAAGGTATGGAGATAGAATCATTCTGGGCTTTGCTTAAACTCTCAAATAGACAAAACAACTGAATAATTCTGACCTAAAAATGGCAAGGCCAAGTTGTTATCCCATGCCCTGTAGACATGTGGATGGTGATTCTATTTTCCCTAAGGGAATAAATGGAAAATAATCAAGTCACACTGGTAATAAAGTTTGGTCCAGGTGAAGTTGCTACTTCAGAATTCTTGCCTCCGTCTTGGCAACTGAGAAGTTGGCCTGAAGTCTGTGACATGTGTCCTCAGTGTGAAACTTTAGCAACAAAGTGACTTGTACACTCATGTGTGCTGGAAGGGCAGTGTGATTTTGCCTGAAAAATCCATAGAAGCTTCTGAAGACTCACACAGAACTATGGAAGCGCTTAGAAGTGATTGCTAGATTCTCTGACCAATGGTGGTATGCAATATCAATATGAGACAGGGTTTTCTCTCCTTACAAAATTGCAGGAGTTTAGGCAAAGATGATGGCAGCTGCAGGTGGTCCTTAGGAGACAGAATGCCTACTGAGCATTGTAGGAAAAGTCTCCATGAAGTCTGTACATCCAGGACAAATCAGGCCCTCACATTGAGTATAGAGTACAGTCACTTTGTTCCCATCAGTCACACCTGGTGCTATTTACCCAGCATGGTTAAAGAGCACAGTTTGCCAACTAGAGATCTGCAGAGGGTGTACCGGGAGTCCAAGAAATTATTGCTTTGTTGCCTTCATATAATAGGAAGCCAGAGACACTGAGTTTAGGCAGAAATACTGCATTACACTACTTTGTTGCAATAGAGAAGGCACTGATTCCATAACTCATGCTCTTCTGGTAGCTACCAAGCTCTTTTCAATTACCGAGAGCTAAGGATAAAGAAAGTAATTCAGGCTCTGTCTCCTTGATGGCAAAAATCTGCTTAGTTCGGCCCCAAAGCTTAGTGAATGAAGGGTGAAAAGTCAAACAAATCTATGTTCAGGATTATGTATATTTAGAGCAGTCAAGGAAGCATTAGAAATACATTTTTGCTTAAAATGAAGAAAATAAGTCTCTGGAGAAGGGAAATGGCATATTTAGAGTCACTGTGTGAGGAAAATAATATATGTTACTTTCTGTCAGAAGCTTTAAGAGTCACGTGTAAGTTGAACTAAAACAAATAATTCTAAGATTTATATGGAACCATAAGAGACCCAGAATTGCCAAAGCAAACCTGAGGGAAAAGAACAAAGCAGGAGTCATAACCCTCCCAGACTTCAGGCAATACTACAAAGCTACAGTAATCAAAATGGAGTGGTATTGGCACAAAAACAGACATATGGATCAATGGAACAGAATAGAGAGCCCAGAAATAAACCCACACACCTACAGTCAATAAATCTTCCCCAAAGAAGCAAAAATACACAATGGGAAAAAGGCAGTCTCTTCAGCAAGTGGTGTTGGAAAAGTTGGACAGTCACATGTAAATCAATGAAGTTAGAACACACCCTCACACCATACACAAAAATAAACCCAAAATGGCTTAAAGACTTAAACATAAGACATGACACCATAAAACTCCTAGAAGAGAATATAGGCAAAACATTCTCTGACATAAACCATACCAATGTTTTCTTAGGTCAGTCTCCCAAAGTAATAGAAATGAAAGCAAAAAATAAACAGATGGGACCTAATGGAATGCACAGGCTTTTGTACAGCAAAGATAACCATAAACAAAATGAAAAGATCAACCTACGGAATGGGAGAAAATATTTGCAAATGATGCGACTGACAAGTGATTAATCTCCAAAATACACAAACAACTCATACAGTTCAACAACAAAAAAACAAGCAACCCAATAGAAAAATGGGAAGAAGAACTAAATAGGCATTTCTCCAAGAAAGACATACAGATGGCCAAAAAGCACACAAAAAGATGCCCAACGTCACTAATTATTAGAGAAATGCAAATCAAAAGTACAATGAGGTATCACCTCACACCTGTCAGAATGGCCATCATTAAAAAGTCAACTAATAACAAATGCTGGAAAGGGTGTGGAAAAAAGGGAACCCTCCTACACTGTTGGTGAGAATGTAAGTTGGTGCAGTCACTATGGAAAAACAGTATGGAAGTTCCTCAAAAAACTAAAAATACAGTTGCCATATGATCCAGCAATCCAACTCCTGGGCATATATATGAACAAAACTATAATTCAAAAAGATACATTCACCCTTATGTTCATAGCAGCACTTTTCACAATAGCCAAGACATGGAAACAACCTAAGTGTCCATCAACAGATGAATGGATAAAGAAGGTGTGGTACATATATACAATGGAATACTACTCAGTCATAGAAAAGAATGAAATAATGTCATTTGCAGCAACATGGATGGAACTAGAGACTATCGCACTAAGTGAAGTAAATCAGAAAGAGAAAGACAAATACCATATGGTATTACTTATATGTGGAAACTAAAATGTGACACAAATGAACTTACCTATAAAATGGAGACAGACTCACAGACATAGAGAACAGACCTGTGGTTGCCAAGTGGGGAGGGTGGGGGAGGGATGGAGTTGGAGGTTGGGGTTAGCAGATGTAAGCTATATTATATATGGAATGGATAAACAACAAGGTCCTACTGTATAGCATAGGGAACCATACTCAATCCTATGATAAACCATAATGGAAGAGAATATTAAAAAAGAATGTATATATATGTATAACTGAATCACTTTGCTGTACGGCAGAAATTAACAAATCACTGTAAATCAACTATACTTCAATTAAAAAAAGAATCATGTGTAAGTTACCTTATCCACTTTCCTATCAGGAAAAATATAGAAACAGGGAGATGGAGCTCCCTCCAGCCTAGGTCCCTGAGTCAGGACAACATAGAACAAAGCTTCCTAGACGCCCCAGGATGGACAGGTGGTGTGAACATATAATAAGCCTTTCACTCATTTAAGCCACTTAGACTCAGGGATTATTTATTTTAATTTCAGTGTTGTTTTTATTGCAGCACAGTTAAGCCTACATTGATTGATATATCCATCTAGTAAGTGGAGTTTCTAGAGGCAGAATCCACGTTGACTTATGTGTAGCCTAGTTCTTGGCCTATAATATTAACACAAAGCTGCATGCAAAAGCGCATACCAATATGTGTACCCAACCACATGTGGTTAAGGAAATACGGCACTAATTACATGCGATAGATGAGTGATACTTACGGCTGCTTAGCTGACCTTTAGAAATGCATGACCGTGCTAACCTTGGTAGTCACATCTACAGTTTAGATGTCATGGGGAAGTGTAACCTGGTTCAAAACTATAATCACAGACGAGATTATTCCATTACTCCTTAGGCTTGCATTTATCTCTCTAAAATGCAACCCTGATCTCCCTCCCCATGTAAATCCATGTATTTGCTGAGATCGTCTATGTGTATCTGTTAGGATTGAGTTCAATTGTAAGTAACAACCACCACCAAATTAACAGTGGCTGCAACAAATAAAAGTTGTGGGTTTTTTTTTCCATGTATCAAATATTTAGGGGTAGGCAGCCACTCAAGTATGTTTTTGATACCTAGATCCTTTCTTGTCTTTGGTTCTTATCATGGTCTCCTTCTTTCTTATGCTGGATGCATTGTGCCTGCAAAATGAATGCTGTAGCTCTAGTCATCACAGCCACACTTAGAGTAAAAAAAAAAAAAAAAAAAAGGGAGGGAGAAAGGACAGTAGTGCTTGCAGAGTTCACTTCAGTCTCACTGGCTAGGACTGTGACTTATGCCCCCTCCTCAGGGCAAGAGATGCTGAGAAACTGCAAACGAGAATTTTCATGATTGGCTTAGACTAATCCATCACTTGAAAGCGAGCATATTCTCTCCCAGAACAAAATCAGGACTCCTGCTACCAAGGAAGAAAAGAATGAGTATATACTTATTACATTTATTCCAGGTCATGAGATGGAAGATGATGTCACCTCAGTACACCTGATAAATGGTCTATTGCCCAACTCACCCCAATTGTCGTTATAAGAGCACGGAAAGAGAAGGCTCTTTAGGACAATGAAAATTGTTTATTGGGCCCTCTCCTAGAGGTTCATTCATTCTAGCTACTTTTTTAAATGAATTAAGGCTCTTGAGTCATGTCAGGACAAAGACTGAGAGTGCTTGACTGCCTAGCCTTGTTAGAAAACTACAGGAATATGCTCAGTGAGAGATGTGGCTTGTTAATTCCAGTTCTTGCTAACTCCACAGGGATGGTAGCAAGCATCAGGCTTTGGATTCAATGAGACATGGTTTGACTCAAGAATCCACTATTTGGCAGCTGTTTGATCACAGGCATGGATCGTTTTACCTCTGTGATTCTCACCTTTTTTTCTTTTTAGCTTTTATTTTATGTTGGAGTAGAGCCGATTAACAATGTTGTGAGTTTCAGGTGCACAGCAAAGCGACTCAGCCATACATAAACATGTATCCGTTCTCTCCCAAACTCCCCTCCCATCCAGGCTGCCACGTAACATTGAGCAGAGTTCCCTGTGCTATACAGTAGGTCCTTTTTGATTATCTGTTTTGAATATAGCAGTGTGTATGTGATTTTCACCCTTATGTGTGATAATAAATTTTAGGATTTTCAAGCAAATTAAGTTGTAATAGGTAATTTATATGTGTTAATATTACTCATAGGTTCTTCACAAAATAAAAGCACTGGGGGCAACTTAGAAAGAGATTTAGTAGAAGTGAAGCAATGAGAAGGTTGCATTTGGAGTAGTCAAACATCGACCCCCATGCTCTACCGGGAATTCAATTTTTCCTCACTATTTCAACTGCTCTTCATAATAAAAACCCTTCTTTGGATTAAACAAAAATCTGAAAATCTCTTTCTTTCAACTTCTCTGAGACTTAGTTAGTGGTTTCTGATTCTTTGAATTATTCCTTATGCCATATGTTGTATAATTTATACAGAACACTCTCTCCTCTCTTGTATTATTTAATTCTCCAAAGTGTTTGGAGAAAGGATTTTATATGAACGCAGTGACACAAAATAAAGCGGCATTATACCAGCGTCTTGCATCTTTAATAAAGTTGCTCTCAAACAGCATTTCAATAAATGAAATGTACCTGGGAATGAAAAGTTTTCATATATCAAAGGTACGCTATGACCTGCTCTGGGACATAAAGCCTAATGCCATAACAGAGCCCAGAGGCTTGTGTTTGATTTGATTTGGCTTTCTTTCTTTTCTTCTAAAGGAATAACACCTACTTTCCAAAATAATAATCATAAGAGAAAAAACCCATCTCATCCAATGACAGAAAAAAAGCACCATTAAGATTGAAAGCATTCAGTGAATGTTAGATCCTAAGCTTTGAGGGAAAACTACACACACACACACACACACACACACACACACACACACACACACACATACCCCAAAGAAGGGAAAGGGGGCTTTTTCAATTTTAATAATTTATAACACATCTCCAGGAATGTTCCAAGCCTCCTTCTGTAAGAAACTGTCAAACATGAAACAAAGAACAAGGAGAGAATCCCTGAAGCACTTAGTTTAGCATGAGTGAGATTTATGATTAGGGATACCTATGTGTGTAGACAGAGTGGCTTCCAATGCCCCAGAGCGAAGGCAAATGGAAGCGCCCTTATTGGTGATGGGAAATGGGGAAAAAAATGAAAAACACCTGACAAATGTGACATCACCTTCCTGATCCTGTGACACCACTGCTACAAATAAGACTGCCTCCTCATCATTCCAGGGTGAGCTGCTTATTATAATGGGAAAGAACTGTCATTCAAAGCTACACAGAATGCAGTATTTGCCTTAAAGAGAAGAGAATTCCTTTTTCCCCAAGTAAGCGTCTCCATGGCAAAAACTGAAGAATACTAAGCAGACAGCTTTGCTCCCATACAGTGCCCGAAGGGGATCCAAAGTGTACAGTGTGACACAGACCCATTTCAGGCCCTTTCTTCTGGAGTACGGAGACATATTAGTCTCCAAGTCCAAGAGTCTTCTGCTGAAAGGTAAGTATATCATGGAAGAATAACACCTAAGAGATTATCAGCTAGCTCACAGGACAAAGGTCCTATAATGGCCAGAGACAGATGATGCAAGAGGTAATAGAAATCAGAAAGGTACACAAGAAATTTTACCCATTTAATACATTTGATGGGGACAAGTCTTATTTAAGAGTGGGAAGACAGAGACTACTTTTCCATTACCTTTTTGTTTTCCGTTCTTTCCTTTCCTCTAGCTCCTGCCTTTGTAAATACGACTTTAGTCTTGCCAAGTAAACCTGGAAGTTTGAGAAAAAAGGTGACTGCTTCCCTACCATTTAAAACTGGGAGAGGAATGTCACATTTAAATAAGAAAGCACAAATAATCTTTGCAATGCCTGCTATGTGTTGGACATTCTCCTAGGCACCATAACATATGCTGTTCCCTATAATTCTAAGGGTATCTTATAAAATATTATTATAATTTTAAAAAATAGTAAAGAAGACTTTGTGAGAGAAAGTAATTTGCTCACGATGTCATAACTAAGAGCTAGCCAGCAGGATTTGAAACCAAATATCCCTATAAACACTATATAAATACTATTTTTCAGACTGGAGAAAAGCATTGATAAAATCACTAGGGTACTGATAAATAGCCTTTCTTATGTCAAAATGAATAGAATTTTTACAAGCCTACTTCCTTCTCCCCATCCTCCTTTTCTTCAACAAATGTTTTATGAGCATTCACAAAGTCTGTGACTAGAGCAGTGAACAAAACAAGCACCATTCTTGGGGTGCTTGTGTTCTAGTGGGTGGGGCAAAAAACAAACAAAGAAATGAACACATTTTGGGTAGCAATGAGCAAACAGATGAGCACAACAGAGAAATGTAAGACCACAGATGGGGATAGAGAATGAAGA
Organism: Phocoena phocoena; assembly: GCF_963924675.1. Lineage (NCBI taxonomy): Eukaryota > Metazoa > Chordata > Mammalia > Artiodactyla > Phocoenidae > Phocoena > Phocoena phocoena. The sequence continues at coordinate 23,073,487 of NC_089234.1, forward strand.
GCTAAGGCCGTGTTTGCGGTAGTTTTGGTGGTATGTTTTAGGAGATTGTTCTCATAGCATAATATTTAAGCAGAGGTTTGAATGAATGAGTGAGCAGAGGAAACAAGTGCAAGGATCCTGCAGGCCATGGTAGCACTTCAGCTCTTATGCTGAATAAGAGGCAAAGGCATTGGAGGGTTTTTAAGTGGAGTCGTGACATGATGTAATGCAAGAGGTGAAAGGAGCTGGCTAGAAGTACTCAAAGTCTGGATGTATTTTAATTATAGCCAACAGGATACAACAAAGAATTAGATGGGAGGTATGTGTGAGAGAGGTATCAAGAAAAAATGATGGATTTGGGCATGAGCCACTTTAAGCAAATTGCACACCAAGAGTTTGAGTGAAGATAGGAATATCCTGAGATCTTAAACCTGGCTACAGTTTCAGTCCACAACATCATCTTACCCAGCTTGCGGACTTTGTAATCCTCTTTCCTTTGGTTTAGACCTCTCGTATTGGGATACTGGAGGCATCTTTTGTCATCCAATTTGATACTGCGTTATCCACGTGTTATTTATTCAAATTTGTTTCAGGGCAAGTTTGATTTTGTTTCTTTCCCCCTAGTTTGCTTGAAATCTTAACCAATTGTTTAAGTCTGAGTCTCTGTAATAAACCCTTTAGAAATGGAAATGACAAGTTTCATGGCACAAGGCATACCAGAGATTTGAGTTTCTTTCACTACCAGAGAAATGATCATCACGAGGAAGAAATCTGGCAGTGATACTGCCATTGTTCAATTCTAGCCCCAAATTCTAATATACACACGAAACAACAAAGCCAAGAAATGTGTTTTGTTCTCAACTTATGCTGTTCATGAAGAAAATCTCTTGCCGCAGAGTCGAACTTTTCCAGGAATTGTCAGACAAGGAAGAACAGATTTCAAAACTTCGGAATTCTTGTGACTCCGAAATTTTCAGTTGAAAATTTCCTATGAAAGGGAAGGCAATGACTTTTTTGCCCCTATAAGCTAGATACTCTTCTCCAATTATTGTCATGTTGTCTTGAAGTCGTGTATGCTAGGGCAGAGTTGCATGCCCAGTTACCAACCTGGGAGTACAGACTCCCAGATATAGATCATAGAATTTCCCCACTTCTTTCCAGATACTGGTGGAGTCATCAGTGGTCTATGATGTGTGCCTTCAGAGATCTACACAAAACTGGTTGTGATAGAAGATATCCTTTTACCTCAAAACTTTATCATTTGGGGTTTAATCTCCTGGAGCTTTCCCACAATTCACATCCATCCTCCTTATCTTTTTTCTTTAATTTTTTTCTACGTGCTTAAAGCTAAACTGCTTGGATCAAATCTTGAGCCCAAATTTCATTGCCTGTCTGACTGCAGGCAAGTTACTTAATCTCAGTGAACCTCAATCCTCACCTAAAATGGAAAACTCAGGTGGGGGAGCAGGGCACACAGAAAGCACACAAGAACATGTTTACACCAGTTGAGAAGTTCTGGACAGATATAAAGTGAAGTAGTGAGAACCAGAGAAAGTAGAAGACATGGAAACACTTCCCAGCTCAAGTACTTTTGGGAGTAGGGAGATGCATGGAGGAAATTTCAATAAGACCTGGGCATTGAGGCAGGGCACTGGAGAGAATATTTGCCAGATTTGATCTCAAGAACTTATCAGACTTTTATTCTAGAACTAGCATGACACTTAAGCGTTATCTCATTTGCAAATTCCAAATGGTTGCTAATGGCTGCCCAGAGCAATATGTTGAAAAATATTCTAATGTGTAGCCTGGACTAATCAGGACCAAGATCTATTATGAATGTCTTGGATCATACTGATGCCATGGGAGCAGAGTGGGAAAATGGAGGCACTGAAGCACATTATTTGCTAGTTTTCCCTTGCATTAGGAAACTGTCCTGAGGATTTTATTATGCATTGGCTACACGTAGGCCTTGGTGCTTTATGCCAGATGTGTTTTACTAGGACTCCCCTAAAGTTCTTCTCTTTGTACGAGTCCTTGAGTTTTTTGTGTTCAAAATATTCATCCTAATGCTTGTATAGTTGTTCTCCAGACTGTAAAATTAAGAAACATGCATTGTTGACATAAAAGGCCCTATCTCCATAGCAAGGAATACCATTAATGCTTTACCGTAAAATCCTTGACTTCTTAAAATTAGATTTCAATCGAAAAACTCATCTTTGTTCAGTTTTGGCTATTTAAAAATTATGGAGAAGTAACAAGAATAAAGGTAAAATCCTGTGCTATCCTGCATAAACTCAGTTTTGTCCATTACTAATATTTTGGTGAATATAATTTTTATCTTCTTTCCCATTGTGTATGTGTGTAGTATATACATATATATATATATATTTGTAGGTACATATGTATATTTGGGGTGTATAGATTTTTAGGCAAATACAGAATTATGTTGTTGCACATACTCTTTTATTACGGTTTTTTAAAAACTTAATATAACTATATCAGTTTCTTGTTTCTCATGTACACAAATTACCATAGACTTGGCAGCTTAAAACAACTAACTTTATTATCTTACAGTTATGGAAGTCTGAAGTTGGAAATGGGTCTTACAGTATTAAAATCAAGCTGAGCTACATTTCTTCTGGAGGCTCTAAGGGAGGATCTATTTTTCTTGCTTTTCCCAGCTTCTAGAGGCTACCTGTATTGCTTGGCTGCGTTTCCTTCCTCCAATTGCAAAGCCAGAAGCAGCACTGCTCTCTCTCTCTCTCTCTTATACACACATCTCTGTTCCCATGGGCACGTTTCCTCTGACTCTGACACTCCTGCCTCCCCCTTATAAGAACACATAATTTCATTCATTTCACCTGCAAAATTCAGGCTTATTTTCCCATATTAAGACCTTTAACTAAATCATATCTGAAAAATTCCTTCTTTCTATGCAATACAACATATTCACAGGTCTAGGGATTAGGACATTGACATCTTTGGAGGGGGTTAACATCCTTGGAGGGGTAGGCGTTATCCTGTCTACCACACATTGCACATCTGGATATTTTATGGCAGCTTGAACACACACATTTATCTCTACTACGGTGTTAATGGGATAGTAGAAAGGAAGAAATCAATTTTAATAAATGCTGTCTATTAAATCCTAAATAGATAATGGAATGAGAGAGTAGACCATAGCAACTGAGCAATTTAAACAGTTTGGGATAAATGGGAAGCAGATGGAAGAGTGCAAAATGATTTAACAGAAAGTAGAAAGTTGAAATATAAGTCAACAGAGGAATAATTCTAACAAACATGAAGCGTAATCACATACAGTATTCTGGAAAGGTCTTAGATATGGTAGCATTTTGAAATTAGTAAGGAATGTCTGAGAAGTGTGCTAAAAAAAAAAGAATTTCTGAAAGACTGTAAAATCACCAGAGAGCTATCAAATTACCGGAGACATCCTCCTTCACTTCAGTCAGGCAAATAGTCCTCCTCTCTACATACCAGCGAGGAAAGGTTTATTCCCTGGAGAGTAATAGGTAGAGCGTCCTTGGAGTCAGATGAAGGTCATTCATTGGAGGAAAGGATGCTGTGGTTCACTGACGTTCAGGAATTGACTAACAATCCATATAATGACCAGTGCAACATCCATCTCCCTGCTTTTGTTCAACTCACAGAACACTGGCTTTGAGGTATATATCTCTAGGCAGAAGATTGCACAATTCTTCTCTGGAGAAATTGATTAGTCCAAAAGAAAACATCCCACACACTGACATTCAGAATTCTCCAATGAAATGACCACCTGGTCACCCAACAGTCAGAACCACCATCAACAAACACAGACCTTCCAATCAGCTTTTTAGAAAGCTACTATAAACTATGAATTTATAGCCAGGTCATACCCAATGTCTGAGTAAAGCTTTTGACAAGAAAGAGAGAAACCAACCAATAAAATAGAAATAAGTTGGTGAAAATAGTGTCAGTGAAAAGAATGGAAGATAACCTCAAAAATAAGATAATTAGTACAAGCAAAAAGAACTAAATGTTATGTAGAAAGGACAAATAGGGAATAATAATACCGTAAATGTTAAAAATAAAAGAGCAGAAATTTAAAAGCAAACAGAAGAGTTGGAAGATGACATTGAGTAACTATTATTAAGCACGGAACAATGGGCAGTATATTAGTTTCCTAAGACTGTTAAGACAAATTACCACAAAGTTCGTGGCTTAAAATACCAAAAAATTTCACAATATTGATTCTTCCAATCCAAGAACATGGTATCTCTCTCCACGGTTTGTGTCGTCTTTGATTTCTTTCGCCAGTATCTTAGAGTTTTCTGTGTACCAGTCTTTTGCCTCCTTAGATAGTTTTATTCCTAGGTATTTCATTCTTTTTGTTACAATGGTAAATGGGATTGTTCCCTTAATTTCTCTTTCTGATCTTTTGTTGTTAGTGTATAGGAATGCAAGAGATTTCTGTGTATGAATTTTGTATCCTGCAACTTTATAAATTCACTGATTAGCTCTAGTAGTTTTCTGTTGGTCTCTTAAAAAAATGTATTCTCTTGCAGTTCTGGAGGCTAGAAATCTGAAATCAATGTGTCAGCAGAGTCACATTCTCACTGAAGGCTCTGAGGACAAATCCTTCAATGCCTTGTCCAGCTTCTGGTGGCTACAGGCATTGCTTGACTTGTGACTACATTCTAATTTCTGCTTCCATTTTCACATGGCCTCCTCTTCTCCCAGCACATCTCCTTTGTGTGTCTCTTGTAAGGACACTTGTCATTTAATTTAGGGTCTACCTGGATAATCCAGGATGATCATGATTTGAAATATTTAACTTAATTACTTCTGTAAAGAACCTTTTTTCAAATGAGTTCATATCCATAGGTTCTGGGAGTTACCATACGGACATAACTTTTGGGAGGTCACCATTCAACCCATCACAGGGAGAAGGAGAACACAGGAGAAAAACTACAGGAAAATTAGAAAATCAATTTAAGAGGCTTAGCATCCAACAGAAATTCCAGGAAAAGAGAAATAGAAGATTAAAACTTGTCAAATATATGAAAATTCTCAGAACTGATGGGTATGAGTTTTCAAAATGAAAGGTGTTACTTTCCATTTTAGCTCCAACATATACAGTCTGGAATTCATCATTCTTACCTTTATATCAAGGAAAAAGCTGAACAAACTGAAAATCAATGACTTTCTTAGACCCATCAGAAAACTGAGTTTACAGGATTAACTGCTACCCTCATATCTGTAGAGACAGACAAATTAGAAAGTCACAGAGGAGGTCTGTTTACCTACAGAAGCTATTGGAGGCATAAACTGGTAAGCACACTTGTATGGCAATTTTAGTAAATTGCTGGAGTCGGAGTGTAGACTAGCCTGAGAAACAGAAACTTTGGGGTCTCAATCTTACATGGAACCCCCATATTTTCATGGTCTTTATCTCTAAAAACCTCACCAGTTTCTTGTGACTGGTGAAGATCTGTTAAGCCTATAGTCTTTGTAGAGAGAGGGGAAGAATAATCCTCGTGAAATATGTCCATGGTCTTCTCTATAACAAAAGCCAACTTTCCTAGGGGAGAGGGGGTACCAGAGCTTATCCCAGAGCTGTGGAATAAGAGGATTCCTCTCATTCCATCTCTCTCTACCTTCTTGTTTTAACTAAAGGGAAGTAGGGAAGCTATCTAAAAAGAAAGACTCAAGAAGGTAACAGGCCATTCAAAGACTGATATTTAAGTTTAAGACTATAAAACACTTCCCTTCTCCTGTACCTTATCACTATGCCAACAGGACTCTAATAATATTATAATGGATTACAGATGAATGAGCTACAAAACATAGACTCTCTCTTAGAAGGAATAATTAGAGATGTCCAACTTCACATGGAACATTTATCTGGATGAACTGTATTCCAGGCCATAAAACACATCTTAACAAATTTAAAAGAAAAGGACTAATATGAAGTACATTTTCAGACCAAGATGGAAATAAACTAGAAATCATAACAGAAAGATAGCTGGAAAACACTCAAATATTTAGAAATACAACTATACACTTCTAAATAATGTATGAGTTGAAGTGTCAAGAGAAAGTTAAAAAATTTTTAAATAAATTAAAATAAAAACACAACTCATCAAAGTTTGAGGGACACAGAGAAGGCAACACTTAGAGGGAAATGCATAGCATTAAATTCATAATTTAAAAAGAAGAAATATCTAAAATCACCTAAGCTTGCACTTTAGGAAGCCAGAGAAGGAAGAGACGTTTAGGATTACAGAAAGCAGAAGAAAAAACTAATAAAAATTGGAGCAGAAATTAATGACACTGAAAACAGTAAAACAGTTGAGAAAATCAACCGAACCAAAGGCTAGTTCTCTTATTGATGTTAATAAAATTAGTAAACCTCCAGCTAGACTGAACAAAATTAAAAGTAAAAAGGCACAAATTATCAGCTTCAGAAAGGAAATAAGAGTCATCACTACTAATTCTATGGATATTAAAATGATAATAAAGAAATACTACAAACAACACTATACCAAATTTTTTTTTATTATTTAGACAATATGAAACAATTCTTTGAAAGACACAAACTACCAAAATTCACAAAAGGAGAAATAGAGAGCCTGAGTAACTCTTTTTGTACTAAAGAAATCAAATCAATAATGAATAACCTTCCAAGAAAGAAAACACAGGTCAAATATTTAAGGAATGTTTGGTTAATTCTACAAATATTTAAGGATGATCCATAATCTCTGCCTGGACATAGAAGGCAGAGATTCATTCTACGAGGTTAACCTTGCTCTAAGACCAAAACCAGACAAAAACATTGTAAAAAGGGAAACAACAGATCGACATCTTTGATGAGCATAGATAAAGGTTTTCTTAACAACATATTAGCAAAGTGAATTCAACAGTGAAAGCAAAATAATCATATACCACAACCAAGTGAAATTTATTCCAGGTACACAAGGATTGTTCAATATTAGAAAATTAATCAATGCAATTCTCCACATCAAAAGACTAAAGAACACAAATTACATGATCATATCAATTGATGTAGAAAAAGCACTGGAAAAAATCCAAAAAATACTCATTCATAATTACATTATCAGGGCTTCCCTGGTGGCACAGTGGTTAAGAGTCCGTCTGCCAATGCAGAGGACATGGGTTCGAGCCCTGGTCCGGGAAGATCCCACATGCCGTGGAGCAACTAAGTCCATGTGCCGCAATTACTGAGCCTGCAAGCCACAACTACTGAGCCCATGTGCCACAATCACTGAAGCCTGTGTGCCTATAGCCCATGCTCCGCAGCAAGAGAAGCCACCGCAATGAGAAGCCCGGCACTGCAACGAAGAGTAGCCCCTGCTCACAGCAACTAGAGAAAGCACGCTCACAGCAATGAAGACCCAGTGCAGCCAAAATAATAATAATAATAATAATTACATTATTAGCAAACTAGGGAGAGGGACTCCTACTTAAATAAGAACATCTACATAAAAGGTACATTATACCTAATGGTAAGACTCTGGGCACCATCTCTCTAAGACTGGGATCAAGGAGAGTGTATCATTTCTCATCCCTTCTATTCAATATCATACGAGAAATCCTAGATAGTGAAACAAGACAAGGAAATAAAATAAAAGATAACCATATTGGAAAGCAAGAAATAAAAATGTTTCTCTTGTCAGATGGAAAAAACCCCAAAGAATTGACAAAAATCTCCAGCAACTAATAAGTAAAACAAGATCACAGAATATAAGGCTAATATACAAAAGTAAATTGCTTTACAAAAATACTTGTACTGTAAAATAGGAATTTTAAATTTAAAAAGCAATACCATGTATGATAGCACCAAACCCATGAAATATTTAGGTATATTACATGTGTATAATATAGGTTGTACCTATATATAAATTTGTAATCTAACAAAGCTTATATGCAGAAAACTACAAAACTCTAATGAACAAAATTAAAGATCTAAATAAATCAAGAGCTAGTCTATGTTAGTGGAATAAACCGTAAGACTCAATATTTTAAGATTTCACTTTTTCCTAACTTGATCTATGGATTAAACACAATCCTAATCAAAATCCCAGCAGGCTGTTTCATAGATATTGATAAACTGATTTTAAAGTTCATGTGGCGAGGCAAAAGATCTAGAATAGCCAACACAATACTGAAGAAGAATAAAGCTGGAAGACTCACATATGTGATTTCAATATTTATTACAATATAGAAATCAAGACAGTGTGGTGTAGGCAAAGAATATATACATATAGCAGTGTAACAATGTACAGAGTCCAGAAATAGACCAATACAAATATAGTCAACAGTTCTTTTGAGAAAGAAGTCAATTCAATGGGCAAAATAGTCTTTTCAACAAATGGTGCTTGGAACTATATATAGATAAGCCTAGACCTTATGCAAAAGTCAACTTAAAATGTAACATAAACTTAAATATAAATATCAAATGGGAGAAAATCACCATCACCTGGGCTAGGTGACGAGATTTTAAATATAATATCAAGAGCCCAATCCATGAAAAAATGTTTGATGAACTAGACTTTAGTAAATTAAAAAAACTTCTGCTCTGGAAAAGACTCAGTTAAGAGAATGAAAAGGCAAGCCACAGACTGGTAGAAATATTTGCAAAATATGTAAAATATGCAAAAAATCAAAAATATACAAAAAATATTTAAAACTGAACAATAATAAAATACATAAGCCACTTGAAAAATGAGCATAAGATCTGAACAGACACCTCACCAAAGATTTACATATGCCAAATAATCATACAAGAAAATGCTCAACATCACTTGTCAGTAGGGAACTGCAAATTAAGATAATAAGATACTGCTAAACATATATTTAGAATGTCTAAAACACAAAACATTAACAACCAAATGCTGGTGAGATGTGTAACAACAGGAACTCTTACTCCTTTCTGGTAAAAATGCAGATGATACAGCCACTTAGGAAGACAGTTTGTCAGTATCTTACAAAATTAAACATCGTCTTAACGTATGATCCACAGTCATGTGTCTAGGTTTACCTAGACTTGAAAACTTATGTCCAAATAAAAACCTTCTCGTGAATGTTTATTGAAGCTTTATTCATAATGGCCCAAAACAGGAAGCGAGTAAGATATCCTTAAGAGGTAAATGGATACACAAAATGTGGCATATACTTATAAAAGAATATTGTTCAGTAATTTTTAAAAAATGAGCTGTCAGCCATGAAAAGACATGGAAGAGTCTTAAATGCATATCACTAAGTTAAGGAATTTCGTTGGCAAAGGCTACACATTGTACGATTCCAATTATATGACGTTGTGAAAAAGGCAAACCTAGAAACCGGGGGTGGGGGGTTGGATAATTGAAGCACAAGGGAATTTTTAAGGTAATGGAACTAAATGTATGAAACTATAATTCTGGATCCATGGCATTATGCCTTTTGCAAACCCCATTTAAATGTACAACACAAAGAGTAAACCTTAATGTACATTTTTTTTTTAATGGCCGTATGGGAGTCCCAGGATTAAAGACAGAATCTGATAAAAGAATCGATTATGTACAATATATTGAACCACTTCACTGAAGTGGTTAAAGGTATAAGAAACTGACCTAAGTAACTTTAGAAATGATTGGATTCCAAAAGGCTAAAGGTAAAAGGAACTGCATATAATAACTGTATACTAGATGATAAAGTTCTTTCCCCACAGAGATACAGGTTAACATTTCTAAAATCACTATACATGGATACTGGAATTGAACACTTAAGTAAATAAACGGTGGATGTTAGGAGCCAGGATTCTCACTGTTGAAGTTGGAGGTTACAGCTAAACAAGACGAGGAGGCTAAATTATCATGGTGGTAATGCCTTAGAGTTGGAGACATCATTATGAACTCATGCTTAGCTTAAGATAAATATAGATCGTGATATGTGTGTGTGCTTGCACATATGCACACGCATGTTGGTATCCACGCATATATCTCCTGGCTCTGTCAGCTGAGAGCATCTAAAAGCAATTTCATCCTAGTTGGCAAAAGCACACCTAGTACCCAGATCTGGTTTTCTAATACCATTCTTTGGATGATTGTAGGACTTGGGGCAGAAATATATAAGATGAGCCTGGAGCTTCATGTAGTGACAGAAGGTAAGGAAGTGCTCAGACACACACACGTACAATGATGGGTGTATGCCAAAGAGATACAGGAGCCAACTGAAGGAGCTCCCAATTGCCAAACATTTTAGGGAATAATAACCTGAAGTATAAAATGAATATCCATAAATTCATATGTATATATAGAGGATTAAATAAATAAATGTGGGAGAATAGACAAATCTTTCATGCAGGAGAATTCCAAATAATTTATATAGATACTCACTCTTCAAGAGGTGGAGAATAACTCTCCAGTCCTCAAGCGTGGGCTGAGCATTGCAGCTTTATTACAAAGAGTACAGTATGGAAAGGAAGAAAATAAAGAGTAAACCTACAGTGGAGGAACATGACAAACACTGCACCTAGCTAGGTGATCAAAGTTAATATCAACAATGATGAGTCACGCCCACAGTACGAACCCTTGATATGATATGATGAAATAGCATTACCACTGTAGTTGTCTTCCAAAAAACGTAACACCTCATTTCAACCATAAGAAGAACATCAGGCAGACCCCAAATGACGGCCATTCTTCAAAACGTCTCAAGTCACAAACTCAAAACTCTCAAGGTCATAAACAACAAGGAAAGTCTAAGAAACTGACAGCGTTGAGAGAATTCTAAGGAGTTCTGATGACTCAATGACGTGTGGTATTCTAGATGGGATCCTAGAACAGAAAAGAACTCTAGTGAAAAACTCAGGTAATCTGAATAAAGTATGGACATTAGTTAATGTATCAATATTCATTCATTAATTGTGATGAAAGTACCATACTACTGTATGATGTAAATAATAGGGAATACTGGCTGTAGAAGAACTTTCTGTACTGTGTTCGTAATAATTTTTTAAAATCTAAAACTGCCATAAAATGAAAATTTTGTTTAAAAAAGAGGTACAACAAAGTAAGTGCTTGACACAGTGAATGAAAAAATACCCAGAGTAAAGCATATCATCACAGAGTTTATAATACTGGGGAATATCACTGGACTTTTCAAAAACAATACTGAAAGTCCGATGAAAATGGAACAATATCTTTCGACTTCCATTATGATCTTCTCTATTGAGATACTGTAAAAAAAAAAAATAGTAGGCTGAATTCAGGAGAATATCCTGATTCATGTAGATCTCATAAATTACAAGAGAACTGATAATCTAATCCATCTTTATTTGACACTTGAACAAGCATTTCCAAAAGCATTTCCATGATTTGCAAAGCACGTCATGTCAGTAAATATTTTGCAAAGAAAGATTCCATGGTCACATTAATTTGGAAAATAGTGAGTGAAACCAAGGTAAGCTTTTACTATGCCTCCCGGCTTTGTGAAGGTCCAAAGGGAACACCAGTCCCACATATATAGGTTGAGGAAGCCAGGTTTTTACAGAGCATCTCCAGGCCATATCCCAGCACTTTAGGAGATACTGCCCTAACATTCAAAGTAGTGGACACCAGTTAGCAGAAATATACATTATATATATATATATATATATATATATATATATATATTTTAACATTATTTCTAGAGTAACTGAAATTCTCAATAATTCAAGAAAGGCCAGTATTTCTAAGTATTATTTAGGCATTAAATAGGAGCAAAACATTCCAATGTTAGAAGTGAGGATTAAGTTCATAAAGAGAAGGGAAGTATAGGGGAAAGACTGGAGGGAGGGAAAAGGGAACCATTAATGGGGACACATCAGAACAAACTCTTTTCCCTGATCCTTCTGTCTACCTCAAGAAGGTGTTTTACTCTTTTCTGGAGCACCTATTATATGCCATGAACTGCAGTTGAATAGATGAAATGGGATATGAGTTCCAGTGGACTTTCGCTGAGGATTTTTATTTCCTTTCATATCTTAGTAATCTTTGTAAAGAAGTCATTATTTTGCTGTCAAAATGTTGCCACTTAATTTTGATCAGCCAAGGAAACAGAGATGAAGCAAAACCTTGATTAGGTTTAGGGCCTCCGTGGTCTCTGTTTTCACTTTGGTCTCAAATGTAAAACGACATGCTGTGTGTTTTACTCCTGGTTAGTCAGATTGATACAGTTGAAAATTCTGGACCTAATTTGAATTTCATTTACATTTCCTTTTTGGCTTTAAACGCCTGGAAGGGAAATAGCATTGATGCAATTATTATATGCTTTGCCCTTTGTGAGAAGTTTTCATCTACATCATTCATTTAATCTGCACCAAAAACCCAGAAGGCCATCGTAAAGGAACTTTAATTTGGTCACTCAGGAATGGTCTTTATTTGCTTACTGCCCTCTTCTATTTCCTGCAGGTAAAAGACTGGATAGCCTCTCTACATAAATTTGCTTTGTAATTTCATCCTTTTGGTTTGAGTGTGTTCTGAAAATCAGGGCAAAGGATCTGTAGACTGCCAATCCAAAATCCTGACCTTAAGCTCTCAGTCCTAGACTGCATATAAAATGTCTCCTAATATCTGCTTAGATCTTACAGCTCTTGAGAAAAGAAAATCCTCTGCCCTCTCTTTTCATATCCAACAACCCGTATTCCTGAGAAATTCTTATTTTATCCAATCCAGGGATTCTCAACCAGGGGTCTCTGTTGGAATCATCTGTGAGGTTTTTTTTAATTGATAAAAGACTTTCATGCAGAGTATTCAGGATGAGGACCTTACATTTTTGCTTCTAAGATATCCCATCTGTGCTTCTGGGGATCACTACCCAGTAGAGAGCACTAATTAAACCAGTCTCATTATGCACAGAACCTAGGTCCACATTTTAGCAGAATTCTACCACATGGCACAGGAAAAGTCTGGTTGACAAGCAGGATAATACGAATAACATTACCGTTTGTGGCAAAGGGAACAGAGAAACAGAAGAAGCCCGTGAAACCCTGGAAGCAATCTTTCTGAGTTTCAAGCAATGACATGTTGTTAAACATTCAATATACGTAAAACTGAGTAGGTTTCCCAATGTGAACTGATGCCAGCTTCTGGGAGCATTTTGCCCAAGCCCATCTTACACTGTTACTTGAAATCTGCAGTGAAATTGGATGGAAGGCTTTGCTTCAATCTGTTCCAATATTCCCTGACATGCACATGAATCCCCGTGTAGGATAAATTAGCCGGAGAGAATAGGAGCTGAGTAGACAGGACGTGCAGGCAGTCTTTTTGAATCATATACCAGATCCATATTTACACTTCCTATTTGTCCCTTCTCTCACAGAAATGGACTCATGTGTGAAACGGGAGAAATGTGGGCCTATCACTAAACTGTACCTTAGAAAGGATGACAAGAGAAGCGACTGATGGATGGACAGCACAGAAACCTACATAGGCTCCATTACCAAACCAATGAGCATCATTTTATGCAACGAGTCTCTCTAATAATTTGTGTTGACGATGATCCGGTGGCAAGTTAGAATCAATTAGTGAAATTTTCCTTATTGTGCTGATGGGGCTTCCGACTCTGTGCTCTGATCTACCTTCTTAGAAGTTACCTTTTTGCTACCCAGATTCGGAACATGGGCTCTTCCTTTCTCACATGATATCTCTATAGTACTTTGCCATTCAATATGTGATCCCGGGATCAGAAACACTGATATCATGAGGGAAGTTGTCATAAATGTAGAGTCTCAGACTCCACTCTAGATCTGTGGAATCAGGATCTGTACTTTACCAAGAACATGGGCTCTTCCTTTCTCACATGATATCTCTATAGTACTTTGCCATTCAATATGTGATCCTGGGATCAGAAACACTGATATCATGAGGGAAGTTGTCATAAATGTAGAGTCTCAGACTCCACTCTAGATCTGTGGAATCAGGATCTGTACTTTACCAAGATCAGTGTGCACATTTTTACAGCTTGTGAAACACTGTAGGCCTCAGTGAGAGTGTTAGCTAAACAGAGCAGGAGTTTCAGATTGTAGCACTAAGTTGAATTACCCTAGGACCATACTTTTTCTTGTTTTGAAAATATGGTACTTCAGTGGTCAGTTTTTCCAGGAATGGTTAGCACCTAGATTGTGCTTTTCAGACTCCAGCCCTGAATTTTCCCAGCTTCAGTTGCTTATCTAACTGTTCTCTCGCCTTGACTCATGTTATTTCCTCAATGTCCCTACCTCATCTTCTTGCCCAGATGCGGTAAATGCCCCTTTTTGTGCTCCTCCAGAATCCCTGGAATGGTTTTAGATAAAACTATTCATAGCACTTACCTCATTGCAATGAAGTTATCTGTTTATCAATATCTCCTAGCAGACCATAAATTCCTCCATGATATGATTTCTACCTATATCATCTTTGTGTAGGACACTAACAGTGACATAGTATGCTAGACACTGGATACAAAGTGTACTCTTAATAAATGCTGGTTTAAGTGAACCCATAACTTCACCAACAGAAAAGGGTGGAGGAGAAACAGACTAGACGAGTGGGTGACACAATGAGCTAGGGGGCTGCCAAAGGAAAATGCTGTATTGGTCAGCCATATGGAGAACTAATATCTAGGGAAAGGAAAACGCTTGTGTAGGCCCACACTCCTCTCATCTTGTTTATTTTGTCCAAGTTGGGTTCTAATCTCTAGCAGCATTTGTACATTACTGTCATGGCCTAAAATTTGGGTCCAATCCCAGACCACTCAATCAAAAAATCTTGGCGATGGGGGGCCAAAGCCTTGGTATTGTTTTTAAAACTCCTCAGGAAATATTGTTATCCATGTTCTAAGAGGATTGTCTAAAACCAGTATGTAGGCAGAAGAGGAACCAAGATGCTGAAAGTTTTGAGAATCAAGAAATTGGATTCTCAAGCTGGATTATTCTGCTCGTGTTCATCCTGGAAAATAAGTGATTTAGCAAAAGCATCAGGGTTGGCTTTCAATTTCTGTAGAGCTGCCATGTGGAAAAGGATAGTTTTAATGATTCCAGAAGGTACAATAAAGATCAATAAAAAGAAATTGGAGAGGTCAGTTTCAATTCAATATATATCAGGTATAACATTTTTCAAGACATATACTCAGATGTGCAAAAGAAAAAAAAGTAACTGTCATTATCTTATTTTTCTGAAATTCAGTTTAACCTCTCTACTGAACCCCCATTTTAGTTGATTTCATAATCTGTAATCTTAGTCATTTCTGGGTAAACCCAGATGCTTCAGTATTTTCTCCATTCTTTCGGGTTTAAAGTTCAGTGAAGTCAGAATTCTTCCCATCTCCCTTCTCTGCCTTAGGTTCAAGCTAGATTTTGCATGGTTTATGTAAAATCCCTTCAGGAAATACATCCCTTCCGTGTCCTTTCCACTGTTTGAAGCGGGTATCTACTGAGATTTAACTTGTCTTCGCTGGGCTTTGGTCAATGAATGGGTGTGTCCGACAAAGTGTCCACGTCTTTATCTGGTACTCAGTGTTATGATCCAGACAGCTTCTCAGCTATGGTATACCCACTCTTGATACATCAGCTTTCTCTCAGCTAAGCTTTGAACACTTCTTAGAGGCACAGGAAAATCCGGCTGTCTCTGGAATGACTACACTGCTGTGGGAGTTTCAGGGTTGACTTTTCTGCCTCTAGCATCACATTCAATTAATTCTACTGATTCCTTCCAGAGTTTCAGATAGATGGAAACTCATAGAACCTTTATTTCTCAAATGCATTTGAGGATTCATCTTTCCCAAAACACATCCAAGTGTAAAAATCATTAGGCAATCACTTCAAAAGTATCATTCAGTCAAGTAAAGGAAGAATTTTTGTCAAGTGTTATCTCTCCAAAGATAAAATGTACCAGATCGACCACTTTTAAGGAAATGATCAAGGTTATGCGATAAGGTTGGACTGCATCACTAGTTACTAAATGTAATTATGCAGTAGAACCTCCTAAAGAGTTTTTAAAGCTCAAATTGCAAGAACTGCTCCATTTTTGCTTACGGTGGAATTCGAGGGAGGAAACATTTATTTTTCCGTATAGCCTCACTCACTAAAATTACTCTTATAGCTTTGTGCAGACAGCCTGCATCCTGAGAATATTCTCTCCCTGGTGAATAGTCTGTGGCAGACTCTGTTCTAAGGAAAAAACAAAGAGGACAAAGTGATCACTACAGAGTCTCCATGACTGGCTCCTGGTATCACCCTCCTGGGTTTCCAGGGTGTATACTGCTCTCCTTGGCCACGCAGAAGGAGGTTCATGAGCAAGGTCATGGTTACAGCCCATAAAGAAGGAGCAATTGCACAGTCAGTGGGGTCTCACTGAAGTACTCTTGCTGAGCTCTGCTTCTAGAGAATAACCATCCAGAAAACAGCTTTGCTTCCCTTTAGTTGGAAGGCAACTCTCCTCAAGGGAGAAAAAGAAAGGATGTGCCAAGGTCAAAGTTGCTTCACTTCTCTCAGCGAGACTGGATGTTCATATAAGGTTGTACTTGAGGTGCCTGCCCATGGTTGACATATTTAGATCAACCTGGTGTGTATGTGCCCCTTGTTTATATACATTCCCTGCCTCCCTCAAACCAGAGAAGGATTTTTTCATTCAGTTGTTTTTATAGCTGTTCAGGTTATTTTAGAAACATTAAAATAGATGTATTTTTATAGCTTAAGTGGAGCAGTAAGCTAGATCATTCATACGTAATCAGCTTTCCTTTTTCTTTTACTTCTAAACAATAGACATTAGTAAATATTTCACTCAAGCCGGGCTTGGTGCACTGTCCTGTATGTCTTACCCAGGGCCATCCTACACCTTTGCACTTGCTTTTGCCACCAATTTACCATGTTATATTGGTTTAGGGTAGGAGACTCTGGAGTCTATTTTTAAGCCTGGGGAAGGGAATAAGTTGTAGGGGAAAGATTAAAGATGTGAAATGGGTAGAAGATGATGTGGAGGAGGATGGCTAAAGACAGGCCCTAGGGTATCTTAGATAGCAGTACATCACATTCCTAAAGGTGATGCTGGTCTGGGCAGAGAGCACAACATACAAACTTGAACAAATTAGTGGATTGGCCAAAAAGTTCATTCGGGTTTTTCATACCATCTTATGGAGAAACCTGAACAAACTTTTTGGCCAACCCAATAAAATGTTGATCACATGTGGCTCTCTTCCCACAGTCTGGTTTTAATTCCTGAATTACAGAAACCTAGAGTTCTCCATGATAGTTTCACTTCCCTGTAACCATTCCCTCCAGTGGGGACACTGGTGTTCTTTCATACCCTTTGAGCTGTACTGAGCCCCACTCAGCCCAGATCGATGGCAGAACAGGGTTCATGCTTATAGGGATGTACATCTTCGTAAGTAGGAAGTTGGGGATAGTACAGAGTCTGTTCAGAAAATAAAAACTACCCTTCTTTAACTTCTGAAATCCCTGTGGAGGTAAGTAAGATAGAGAAAAGTTCTGCCATTATTTCTGCTAAATTACCACCTTTCCAGTAAAAGTGACCTGAAACAAAAGTAGAAGCATGGATAAGAAGAGGCAGATAATAGAAAAATCGATGAGTCATCTCCCACTTAGAAGCACCTGACCTCACTTCAGCCACTCCAGGCCCAGAGCGAGAATTAGCTCACTGCTCCTGACAAACAAGGAACTCTTAAAAAATAAATAACCGAAAAGGGAAAAGGAAATGAAAGCAGATGAATCTTTAAACTTTATGAACCTTAAAGAAGAAACTAAACATAAGTTTCTAAATAGTTTTATGTTTCCTTATTTTCTTTGACCTTCTCATGTCCAAGCCATTACACAATGCTGGATTATGGAAGCCATTCTTTATATGTCCAGAGAATAAACTGATTTGGAATAGGACAAAAAGTTTTAGTAACTTGGACCAGGTCACACAAGTAAGTGATTAGGTGGGTATGTCAAGATTCAACTCACATCTCAGCTGTAATCCCTCATGTGTAAACTAGGGTAGAGGTACTCTCTTCACAGGATCATTGTAAGAATTAAACGTTGTTATGTAAGGAAATTGTGTACAATAGAACTTACTATATAATAAGCCTTCAAAAGCTAATATCATTATCATTGTTATTATTGTTACTAACTGGCAGTTCAAGAGATGTGTTACGTCACCAAACAGGTATCAACTCTCGTTTTTTTGGCAAGAACTCAGAAACAAAAGTGAGGTGCCTATTAAGAACAAAGATAGTAAGAATAACCCTAATAATAATAATAACAACAACAACGGCATCAGACAGGGTCAACTAGCTTAGGCTGCAGTAACAAAGCTCAAATCTCAGCGGGTTAAAATGACAAGGGTCTACGTCTTGAGAGTCAGCTGGAAGCACTGATCCACATCCTTCTCTTGCCTAATTCTAGGTTAATGGAAAATCTCCATCTTTCAATGATGCGCTGGTCATTGTGGCAGAAGAAGGAAGAGAACAGAATTCAGCACACCCTGACCCTTAAAGCTTCCACCTAGAAATGAAAGGACACTTCTGTTTACATTTCACTTACCAAAACAAGTCATCTGGGTGGGATATTTTAATGACATGTGTGCCCGGATTGAGAGAGAACCAGGGTATTTGTGGCAGCCCTAAAGCAAGTCATCATATTGACCACATAGCAGGGCCATCGTAAAGGCCCACATGGAACTGTGATTTTATACATTACGTTATCACTGTGACAATTCTTAGTGAGGCCTGTTTCCATCCCCAGTCTAGAGATGAGGGCACTGAAGTGCAGGGCAGTTAGAAGACGAACCCAAGTACACAGAGCTAGTAGGTGACAGAGACAAGATTAGAATTCAGATCTCGTGCTACACAGCCTTCCTCATCTTCTCATGGACTTGTAGACATGTGATCCTGATGCCTTCCTTCTTTGGGTGGTACCATGAAGGAGCAAAGACATTGTGAACATAGTGCCATAGCTTTTGAGCCGAAACATAACAAAAATGTTCTGCAGTAACATAGACAATTGCCCTGAATTATGGCTTTTCATCACCCTCACCAACATCATAACCATCATTCTTTTTTTTTTAGATGTTGGGGGTAGGAGTTTATTAATTAATTAATTTATTTTTGCTGTGTTGGGACTTCGTTTCTGTGCGAGGGCTTTCTCTAGTTGTGGCAACTGGGTATCACTCTTCATCGCGGTGTGCAGGCCTCTCACTATAGCGGCCTCTCTTGTTGTGGAGCACAGGCTCCAGACGCGCAGGCTCAGTAGTTGTGGCTCACGGGCCCAGTTGCTCCGCGGCACGTGGGATCCTCCCACACCAGGGCTCGAACCCGTGTCCCCTGCATTAGCAGGCAGATTCTCAACCACTGTGCCACCAGGGAAGCCCATAACCATCATTCTTATATTAAGAAAAGTGTCAGGTCCTGTAACAGGACAGAATGCCCAATTTGGAAATAATAGGCATTCACCTAATGGGAGCTACCAGGGTAAGCTAGAAAAGGTACTAACATTGTAATGACTTTGCTCAGTCTCCCCAGCAATCCTGTGAGGAGCGGTTATTATCTCCACTTTCAGATAAGAAAACTGAGGCTACGAGAGATTATGTACTTCTCCCAGTGGACAACAGTGAGGATACAGAAGTAGGCTCAGTGCTGGCTCTGCCACTTCTTGATCCTATAGCCTATGCTTTTTACCACCACAAGTTACTGCTTTCTTGGAGACCGAATACAGTGGAACTGTGGTTTTGAGACTTTTACCTTGGATACTCAACCTTAGCCTCTCTGTGTACATTTCTTGTCTCTACTACATGCTATCCTATATCCTTGCCTCTTTGGGCTGCCAAAGTAGACCTTATGAAAGTTCTCCAGTTTTAGATACTCACAACTCACCAAGCATTTAAAAGTAGCGTCATCACCTGTTTTAGGAGTGCATAGAGCACTTCAACGATACACGTGTCTGACATCAGTGCCTGCCATACAATAAGGGTTCAATGTATCTTTAACAGATGACACTGTAGGAAGCATACATGAACACTAAGCATGATTGATTCTTTAAAAAAAATATGCTGACCACCTACTAGGAGCCTTTGCACTGATAATATACAAACAAATAAATTTAGGTCCTAACCCAGGAAGAGTTCTCAATCTAGGGAAGGAAATTAGAAGATAATTCTATGCTTCTGGTATCACACCATACATTTTATCTCCAAAAAAATCTCTAGAAATGACTAGAACCATAATTTATGTAAGAAAAGTGTCTGGCTTGACTGTGTTTTGGCATATGTGAACCTGTTATTCTCATAGCAGCTTTGATGGAAATGCATGGAAAAATTAGTTTCTATCTATGCCTCTGACCCGCCTTGAGGGCCTTCTCTTTATCTACATGTTTTAAGAAGCAAAACTAGATAGAATTGGGAGTTGTCTCTACATGGGCCGACTTTCAGTATTAAAGGGTGCTTCTCATTTGATGATTGCTTCCAATAAAATAGAAATTGAAGTATTCTCCTATAGCATTTGGGAATGGTGATTTTGTTCTAGTGCTTTTATTGATTTGACTGTGTCTTTTTCAAGAATGCTATTGCCTTTAAATGCTTTAACTAAGTAAAATAAGTTAAAACAACAGTGATGATTAGCTGTTCGATGGGATTGGGAAAAAAAGCACAGGCAGGTCAGGGCATTAATAATGAATGGGCATTTTCAGAGTGTTCAAAGAGCAGGGATGTTCTACAGAGTAACATCAAGTTTTCTCTATTATCTATTTGGGATTCATATGTGAAGTTGACAGAGACTGATTACATATCCATCATGCCCTTACCTGTATTAATCTGCTTTACTTTAGAGTAGCCTAAAAACCACTTACACACAGCACCTGGCAGAGAACAGCCCTCTTAGAGAGCGCTCAATATATTTAAACATTTGATGCCAGCTGTCTGGTAAAGTGAGTTGAAACACAGCCTAAAGTTTGGGGTGAATGAGGAGTATAGAGGAGTGGTTAAGACGACTGGTCCTATCAACACAATTCCTGCTTTTAAGTATGACTGCTGTTTACTAACTCTGACCTGTTTCCCTATCTGTGCAATGAAAACACAAGTATTGTTGATGCTCATATTTTCATACAAATACCACTCAAGTCCACTTAGACATGGAGTTTTTCAACAAACACATATATCTACTGTAAATGTATTTTCTCTTCCTTATGATTTTCCTAATAACATTTTATTTTCTGTAGCTTACTTGTAGGAATACAGTATATGCCTATAGCATACAAAATATATGCTAGTTGACTATGTTACTGTTAAAGCTTCTTTCTGGTCAACAGTAGACTGTTGACCAGCTTTGGGGGAGTCAAAAGTTCTATGTGGATTTTCAACTGCATGGGGCATCAGCCCCCCTAACCCACACATTGTTCAAGAGTCAATTGTAGTACTAACCTTATGGAGTTGTAATGAGACAAATAACATAGTACAAGCAAAATGCTTATAAGAAACAGTGCCTGCATATATGGAATCCAAAAAATCGGTACTGATGAGCCTAGTGGCAGGGCAGGAATAAAGGCACAGACGTAGAGAACAGACTTGAGGACACGGGGGTTGGGGAAGGCAAGCTGGGACGAAATGAGAGAGCAGCACTGACATATATACACTACCAAATGTAAAATGGATGGATAGTGGCAAGCTGCTGCATAGCACAGGGAGATCAGCTCGGTGCTTTGTGACCACCTAGAGGGGTGGGATAGGGAGGGTGGTGGGGAGACGCAAGAGGGAGGGGACATGGGGACGTATGTATACATATAGCTGATTTACTTTGTTATACAGCAGAAACTAACACACCATTATAAAGCAATTATACTCCAATAAAGAAAAAAAAAAAAAGAACAGCGCCTGGAAAAGAGAAAGTACCCGATCGATGTTATTTATTACTATAGTTCAGAGACGTCATGGATATTTTTCTTGGTGTCTAAGTGACAGCCTGTTTTTTCTGGTTTTTTAACAGGCAGTCATGAGAGGACAGATTCTTTCTACACAGGATATTTGAAAAACAGAAAAATCACAAGGACCACTAACAAGAGGTGGTACTAGGGCTCAGATAGATCACAAGACCAAGTCTAATGCCCAACTCCCTCCCCTTCTGTTGTTTGTCTTTAATAAGGATATAAAGCCCTCTCCTCTTCTCCTGTGAGCACATTGGTTTTCTGCAACTATATGTGGTTGAGATTAGGTAGCAAGTGAACTGTGAGGAAACTAAAGATGAAAGCAAAGGAATCTTACTTGCATTGCTTTACTTTCTGCTGCCATTGGCCTCAAACTGCAACATAAGGGACTCATTCAGTGTATCTCCAATCGAAGCGTGTGGGGTATGTAACTGGTGTAATGGTCACCGCTTGGGTTTGTAATAGTTTCTATGAGCTTGAGTCTTGAGTTCACCACTTGTTAATTTTGTCAATTTGGACAATTCGTTGGTCTCTGTAAACATCAGTGGTAGAATCTGCTGGTCTGAAACAGGGACGTTGATGATACCAGTTTATTGGGTTGGTGTAAGGACTAAATGGGGTGATGCATGCAGTATACTCAGCAGAGTACGTGCTTATGCATAAATGCTCAATAAACTTTGGCTATTAACTTTCAGTCTGTGAATAGCAAACTAAATAGCATTTGTTTTTTATCTATTTTTTAATGAATTTTTAGTGGAGTATGGTTGCTTTACAATGTTGTGTTAGCCTCTACCACACAACAGCATGAATCAGCCACGCACATACACATATCCCCTCCCGTTTGGACTTCCCTCCCATTTAGGTCACCACAGTGCATTAGGTAGAGTTCCCTGTGCTATACAGTGTGTTCCCATCAGTTGTCTATTTTATACATAGTATCAATAATATATACTTGTCAATCCCAGTCTTCCAATTCCTCCCACCCCACCTCTTTCCCCCTTGGTATCCATACATTTGTTCTCTACGTCTGTGTCTCTATTTCTGCTTTGCAAATAAGATCATCTATACCAACTAAATAGCCTTCGTAAAGCAGCACTGACAATTAAAAATAAAACACACACATATAAATCCCTATAAGATGTTTTACTGGTAGTTAACATTGGACAATAGAGCTATAGAAGAAAATTTAAGTATCTACTACTTTCTCTCAAAATTAAATTCTTAGAACAGTTTTTTAAACTGAGAATTCAAACTAATTTTCTTCCACTAAACTGTTTCCTGATCAATACATTTTAGTAACTACATAACGCTATGGCAAATTCTTCAGTCATCGTTAATTTGAACAGTGCTTCTCAAATTTGGACTATCATGCAAATTATATAGGGGCTTTTAGATACAGATTTCTGTAATCTATTTTAAGAAATCATAAAATCTGAATCCGTAAGTTCCAGAAACCTGTTGTGAAAAACTTCTATAATTGATTCCAATGACTTGTCAGATGTTGACCCCCTAAATTAGATCATGTCTCTCAGGTCTGAAGTCTATGTATTTTCTTCATTTTATGCTCATTTCATCAAATATAGTTAATTATTTGTGTAAAGTATCTGTTACCTATAATATTTCCTTTCTCTTTAGCTTGCACTCGTCTAAATCATAATTCATGGCACCTAAGCTGTCACTGCTGCAGCTTCACAGCTGTCACTCTACCTGTGGTATCTTTGTATCCGAAGGTATCATTCCTTAAGGGCTCAGCAATCTCAACACCATTTCCTTTGCAGTTAGCTAAACAGTATCTTGTAGCTGAGATGATCAGGCAAGAAGAGAGCACGGGCTAACTACTGGAAATGTGACAGTGAAATGATGTTTATATCTAGTAAATGCTCTAAAACAAATAAGATAATACAATATGACAGCCAGTTACAAATAAACAAATACCAGTGGCTTTCCTATAAACCATAGATAATCCCATAAAATATATAAGAGAACAAGGTATTATTCACTGAAACTATTAACCCTCAGTGCTAGAGTAGAGCTGGGTTCTAAACGGAGGTTGGAAGAATGGCACTCAGCTCTACTCTCCAGAAGCAGATCAGCTGATATGCAGAGCTAACAAAGCCTCTCCTGAATGCATCCTAGTAGCTCCTGTCCTTCACTTATGAACTCAGTCTAAGAGACCATGTGGAAAAGAGGATTCACACTCTTCCATTCTTCTTAACTTCTCTGTTAGTAAAGACACATTTTGGTAAGAGTAACCTAGCATGCAGATACCATGTGGCTTCAATTTGCATCATAAATTAACTTTTTTGATATGGAGATGTGGATCCAAGGAGTTAAAAAGAATTTTTAACCCAAAATCTAGCATTTTATCTCTCTTAGAAAAAAATATTCATCTACATATTTTTGTTTTCTTTACATTGTTTTCTAATAGAAAGATACAATCTTTCTTAAAAGACGAATATCTCCATTTCTTGAGAACTAGAAGTATGTGTAATGTATACCACATGTATTATGTTGTATACACTATACAACATCTATGTATAAATGTTATACATAGAAATATGTATAACATTTAACTGCAGAGTGTATATGTACATGTTTTCTATCACTGAGGTTTCAAAAATCCAAAGACGAGTTGTTCAGCTCAGACATCTAGATAGAATACATCTATGTGGGGCTATTTGCAGCTGCTAAATTTGGTGTGATGCCCAAGTTGCCTTTCCTTTATTTCACTACTGGATAAAAGAGGGAATTAGTGATCCTCTGCCTCACTGGATAATACAGTAATTCATTTTGGGGGGTTGTTTTGCTACTGCTTTGCAAATTGTAAAATGGTGTGTAGTGAAATTAAGGGGGATGAACGTTGCTGTAAGTATTAAAGAAATTTAAGGTGAAGAATGGGAATACAATAGTCCAAGGATTCAAGGAAACTTACATGGAGAAGTGGGAGTTTGAACTGGACCTTGATAGTTGGAGATCCTTTGAATTCACAAGGATTTCCATTTAGGAAGATCAGTGTTGCATGGCATTGGATATAAGCACTGAACATGGTTCAAGTTAAATGGTTCATATATTTAAAGAAATGGTTTCTTATTTGATTGTTAGTTGCTTACTTTTTCTGTTTACATTTTAATTGAGGTATATCATAACATGCACAAATCTTGAGTGTAGAGCTTGGTGATATATATATATACACACACACACACACACACACACATACACACACATACACACACACAAATACCTGTGTAATTGTCAAAAAGATGGAGGATATAGAAACCTCCAGCACTCTATTTTGCTCCCTTGTACATCTTTCCAGGCAATATCCAGCCACCAACCAAATACTGTGAATTCTGTTACACAGAATAATTTCACCTGTTCTTCACCTCTGTAGGCAAGACATCATGTAATGCATACTCTTTTGTGTCTAGTTTCTTTCATCCATACAATGCCTATGATATATATCCTTGTCATTGCACATAGCTCTAGATTGTTCAGTTTAATTACTGTATAGTATTCCATTGTATGAATAAAAAAGTTATTTATTCATTTTCTGGATGATAGACATTTAGACCACTTTTTTTTCAGTTTGGTTCATTTGTAAAATTCTTGTAATTGTCCTTCAATGGACTTATGCTTTTATTTCTTTTGGGAATTATGGGTGGATTTTCTGGGTCGTAAGGTAAGCATATGTTTCACTGTTATTGAAATTGCCAGTTTTCCAAAAGAGTTATAAAAATTAATTTTCCCAGCAGCAATGTATGAGATAAGATCTCCAGTGCCCCTTAACCTTCATCAACAGTATGGTCAGTCTTTTGAATTTTAACAAATTTAGAATTATCATCTCTTCCTGGTGGATTTACCCTTCTGTCCTTATGAAATAGCCCTCCATAATTCTAGAAGTATGTAGTATGTTAATAGACTAATGAATTGGATTCTAAATTAATGATTAATTAATGAGTTGACTAATATGTCTCCTATTAGTATAACTGCCCAAGTTTTCTTTTGGTTAACGTTTACAAAGTCGTATCTTTTTCAATCCTCTGTTCTGTGTCCTTTATTTAAAATGTTTCCCCTTCTCTTCAGTTAGTGGTGCTGGGAAAACTGGACAGCTACATGTAAAAGAATGAAATTAGAACACTCCCTAACACCATACACAAAAATAAACTCAAAATGGATTAAAGACTTTCTGATGCCTTCAGACAGCCATATTTTATTTCATTCAGCTTTAGTAGTTGCTCCCTGTAGAAAAATTTGATAAAAGCTACTCTGCCTTAGCTGAAAGCGAAAGTCACTTGTAGGCTTTTTAATTTTGTCAAGCAATCAGGTGTCAAGGTGGTCAACTAGGACAATGGGCCAAAGTGAATGTAACAATCAAACTTTTATTCACTTACTATAACAGTGCAAGCAAGGGGCAAAATTAAGCTCTGGCTCCCCAATGTTCCATTTGTCCTCACAGAACAGTACCAGGCAAGGGTCAGGTGGATGCAGCACAGACAGAGGGGACTGTCTGCAGAGGAGCCTGCAACAAAGGATCATTTATGGACTCACAGTCAGAAGAGAGGGAGGTGGGGAAGGGCTAGAAATGGAAAGTTCTGAGCCCAAGTGGAGAAAAATATCTCAGCTGAGGCTCCCAAAAAAGTGATGTTGGTGGAGGTCCCTGAGAAGTACCTCACTTGAGGCCCCCAGTAAGAGGCCTCTGAATGGAGGGCTGAGTTCTTAAAAGCAGCTCCCTCCAGAAAACTTCCATGCACTGGCTGTACACCAAGTTTGGTGTGGGGAGGGCAACTTCTCCCATGAATCTTGCCAGGCAAATCCTTGTAATTGCCTATGATCCAGTCTGAAAGATCACACATAGGCCTAGGGCTGGATTCCTCCATAAGAATAGTGTTCCATCTGTACACACTCCTCATTTTCCTCCATGTTTACTTTCCATTATTTTTGCTGTTATTGTTGTTAAGTAGCTCTCTATAGCCTACTTGACTAAGTACATACCGTTTCCTCATGAGTCATTAGTCCTCTCTCCCTATGCAGACAATTCCATGCATTGATAATCCAGGCTCTATTTGTAGAATCTGTTAGCTTCGTCCAACATCAATTTTTTACGGACATTAAAATTCAGTTTCTATATATGTTTTAAATAGTATATATATACATATATATATATATAACAACAAGTTTATATATTAACAAGTTTGATAGATTATTCTCTGAGAGAAATTCTATAGAGAGATAACTTTAGTCTATTAGTGGAATGTTAGAGAAATAAAGTTTATAAACTTCTAAGTCTACAGGAGTTTATCATCATCTTGATTGTTTTCTTTACTGCTTCCTCTTAAAGGAGAAAGTCTTAGAATCAGCTGACCCTGAATGACACTGTTTAAGGTTTCTCTGTTCAAACTCTGAGTATTTCCTCTTAACTTCTGCTCACCTCTTAGGGGATTTAGTCAGCCCAGGAATCCGACATAGTGCATGTCCTCTATAGTGTGATGCAACTTCCAGTGGTGGTGTGGCATGGCTCATTTTCCGGTCATTAAACAAGAGAAAAATAATTTTAAATTTTATAGAAGAAATACTGTGCAGCAGCTATACAGTATGCCATCGTATGCAGTGAAGGCAATCACATCTGCTACTCTGCACGAGAAGCTTTCCCCCAAATCTGCTTTCGTTTCTGTTAGTGCAGCAGCAGCATTGCTTCTGTATCCGTTTTCTAATACGTATACAATTGGAGGAAATAATGAGATTTGGAGATGTACTGATCGTGTAACCTATAGCTAAAGCTCCATGACCTAGTAACTCTCAACTTCTTCCTGTATTTTAACATTTCAGCAAAATAAAAATGGCACCCACTTGACCCCCAACTTCTCCCACAGCACACAGACCCCTTGTCTGGTTTAATCGTGAGCTGGAGTTGTTCTACAATATTAATCAAAAAGGAGCAGGTACTGATACTATGCATAAAATAGACAACTAATGAGAACCTACTGTATAGCTCAGGGAACTCTACTCAATGCTCTGCGGTGACCTAAATGGGAAGGAAATCCAAGAGGGGATATATGTATACGTATGGCTGATTCACTTCGCTGTACAGTAGAAATGAACACAACATTGTAAAGCAACCATACTCCAATAAAAATTAATTTTAAAAAAAGGAGCAGGAAGGATATAGTCAGCTATGGTGAGATCTTCAGGCTGCAGGTCAGTGTTGGCTGCTGTCATTGCAGCCTTGATGGTAGCTACAAACATACTTGGACAATACCATGAATGTGGAAGACAAGGTTAAATGTTCAGATCTGTACCTTTATCTTAGTTCCAACCCTTCCCCTGTATTTGATCACTGGTTCTGAGAACCAAGGTCTTTTTCAATGATCTTAGAGCCCCCAGAAACTAAGGAAGAGGGCAGAGTAAATATACTAAGATAAACACTCTACATAAAATTCAAGGTGTACGCGCATGGAGAGTGTCAGGAAAATGTTAGCAAAAGTATCTTGAACTTCTCCTATAAGCCTAAAATGAGGCTGACTTCTGTGTGACGTATTTCTTATCAAGCTTCAAACCTAAAGTTCAACTTAGTAGAAGGCAAGATGCTTCTTGGTCTTTCAAAACTAGTGAGAGGCCAGTTTTTCACTAGCCTGAGGTCAGAGATATTTCTACCATATCAGTTTTGAGGCTCCTGAGGTCAGAGGTATTTCTGCCATATCAGTTGTGTCTTTGCTCTTATATGCCACAGTGCCTTTCCAGGAATGATCACATAAAAGGAATTTAATATTTCTTTTTGAGGGGAGGATTCGCAAATATGCCTCAACCTTAAGTCCTACTTATAGGAATACAGATGTCATGGAATCGGAAGTTCTGAGGCCACCTTTCCTGAAGATCCAATCCCAAGGGCTCCTGAATTATTCTTCCGTTTTTCTTGGACACTGAACGACTTTAAGATGTCTTGTCATTTCATCACCATGCAATAGTTGGTTAGACCCCTAATTTCTATCGTTTTTGTGAGTGTGTACAGCTCAGCTCTAAATCTCAGACCATTCTGTATGCAGCCTGTTCAGCGGGCTCGTTAATTGCAGCACAAGAGGGTAAGCATTTGCAAATAAAGTATCTGTCCTCTCAAAATCAATGCCCAGAGCTTACAAATCTTAGAGTATGTAAACACAAGCAGTGCTATGTAAAGCAGACATGGGCTCTAACCACAGCAGAGAGTTATTTTTGTGGAACTTTTTAGCAAGAATTACTGAAATAAAAATAATTCAGTGTGTTTTGGGGGGGAAGTTTTTTTTTTTTTTTTTTTTTTTGCTAAGCATGCATTCCTTTGAAATAAAATCCATATTACTACAAAAGAGTAGACAAGTTTACAGCCAGATAAATTTTCAAAAAGGAAACAAATTCCTCCAACACATACACAGATCAAGAAACAAAAATTATCAGCCCTCTAGAAGATCTCCCTCATCTCCCCTTCTATTTATTTATTACTACTCCCCTGGATAATCAGAATCCTTAACTTCTAACACCATAGATTAGCTTTGCCTATTTTTGAACTTCTATATAAATGCAATCATGTAGCATACCCTGTTTTGCTTCAGACTTATTTTGTTCAACATTGTGAAATTCATGTATCAATACATTTTTGCTTTACTATTAGTTTATTTATGCTCAATTCAGTCTAGTTTTTATTGTATGAACATACCACAATTTATCCATTCTATTTTTTGACATTTGTATTGTCTTCAGTTTGGGGGCTGCACAGGTCAATTAATCTTAGACAAAGGAGGCAAGAATATATTGATACAGTGGGAAAATGACAGTCTCTTCAGCAAGTGGTACTGGGAAAGTTGGACAGCTACATGTAAATGAAGTTAGAACACACCCTCTCACCATACACAAAAATAAACTCAAAATGGCTTAAAGACTTAAACATAAGACATGACACCATAAAACTCCTAAAAGAGATCACAGGAAGACATTCTCTGACATAAATTGTACCAACGTTTTCTTAGGTCAGTCTCCCAAGGCAGTAGAAATAAAAACAAAAATAAACAAATGGGACACAATCAAACTCACAAGCTTTTTGCACAGCAAAATAAAAGACAACCTACAGAATGGGAAAAAATATTTGCAAACGATGTGACCAACAAGGGATTAGTCTCCAAAATATACAAACAGCTCATACAACTAAATATAAAACAAGAAACAAATAACGCAATCAAAAAATGGGCAGAAGACCTAAACAGACACTTCTCCAAAGACATACAGATGGTCAATAGGCACAGGAAAAGATGCTCAACATCCCTAATTATCAGAGAAATGCAAATAAAAACTACAGTGTGGTCTCATCTCACACCAGTCAGAATGGCCATCATTAAAAACTCTGCAAATAACAAATGCTGGAGAGAGTGTGGAGAAAAGGGAAAGCTCCTACACTGTTGGTGGGAATGTAAGTTGATACAGCCACTATGGAGAACAGTATGGAGATTCCTTGGAAAATTAAAAATAGAATTGCCATATGCTCCAACAATCACATTCCTGGGCATATATCCAGACAAAACTCTAATCCCAAAAGATACATGCACCCCTATGTTCATAGCCACAGTTTTCACAATAGCCAAGACATGGAAACAACCTAAATGTCCATCCACAGATGAATGGACAAAGAAGATGTGGTACATATATGCAATGGAATACTACCCAGCTATAAAAAAGAAAGAAAGAATGTCATTTGCAGCAACAGGGATGTAACTAGAGATTATCATACTAAGTCAAGTAAGTCAGAAAAAGAAAGTCAAATACCATATTATATCACTTATATGTGGAATGTAAAATATGACACAGATGAACCTAGTTATGAAGCAGAAACAGACTCACAGACATAGAGAACAGACTTGTGGTTGCCAAGTGGGAGGGTATGGGATAGGGATGGAGTTGGAGGTTGGGGTTAGCCAATTATATATGGAATGGATAAATGACAAGGTCCTACCGTATAACACAGGGAGCTATATTCAGTATCCTATGATAAACCATAATAGAAAAGAATATAAAAAAAGGATGTATGTATATATATTTATGTATATATCTATATATACACACACACATATATATGAATCACTTTGCTGTACAGCAGAAATTAACACATTGTAAATCAACTATTCTTCAATCAAAAAGTAAATTAAAAAAATGATGTTGGTATGAACAGTATTTTTTTTTTGTTTTTTTGGGTTTTCTTTGGTAAACATGTGTATTCTTATTTGTTGGGTGTATATTTAGGAATGGGATTTTTGGGTGAAAGTTTATGCCTGTGATCAACTTTTCTAGATCTTGACAAGTAATTTTCAAAAGTCATCATACAGATTTATTCTCCCTCAAAAGAGTATGATACTCCCAGTTGCTTTGTGTCTTCACTAATGCTTGGTATTGCCTGATTGCGTTTTACTGGTTCGGACAGGTATGCAGTTCTAGTGCAATGTGGTTCTAATATGCATTTACCTGATCATTGGTGAATTTGAGAAATTTTTCAGTGTATTTTGGTCATTTGAATATCCTTTTTTTGTGAAACGTCTGTCTATTTGAGCTGTTTGCTCATTTTTATTGATCTCTTTCCCCCTATCTTGTTGATTTGTGCAGTGCTTTGTATATTTTGGCAAATCTTTTGCTGCATCAATCCCATTCTATGACTTACCATGGTATATTTTGATTAACAAAATTTCTTATTTAAACTAATGCCATTTTTCATTCTATTACCTCGTGGTTAATGCATGAAATCTCTGCTTATCCACAATGGCATGAAAATATTTTGGTATTCTGTAAAGCTTTTATTGATTTACCTTTGATATATAGATCTACAATCTACCTAGAATCAATTTTTTATAAAGGGTTGGAGGTAGGGAGTCAGGAATCATTTTTTACCCTATCTAGATATTTGATTGAGCCAGCATTATTTATTGAAAAGACCATCCCTTTCCCCACAACCCAGCAGTATCACTTTGTCATAAACTAGGTGGGTCTGTCTGAGAAATGTCTATTTTGTTACACTGGTTTATTTCTTCATCCTCAGACCAATAACACACTGTCTTAATTATTATAGCTTTATAATAAGCCTGGATATTTGGTGGTATAACACTCAGGCTTTACTGTTTTTCTTGAAGATTGTCTTGGCCATTCTTGGGCTTTGTGCTTCCATATAAATATTAGAATCAGTTTGCCAATTTCCAACAAAAGTAACAGCCAAAAAAAACCACTTAAGATATTTGATTGGAATTCTTTTAAACCTATAGATCAATTTAGTAAGAACTGATGTTTTTATAATATTAAATTTTCAATCCATAACATGATATATCCCTCCCTTTATTTAGGTCTCGCTAATTTCTAAGAGTAATATAATTTTGGTGCAGAGGTCTTGCACATATTTAATTAGATTTATCTCTAGGTATTTGGTGGTTTTAAAACTACCGTGATGGGTTCAGTTTTAATCAAAGAAATAATGAACTAGAACCCATATCTTATGAAGAGAACACTGGCAAACAAAATCAAACAGAAATCCACCTATTCACTAACATTCTGAATATCCAATACGGCAAGTTGAATATGGTACCTCAAAAAACTAAAAATAGAGTTACAGTGTGATCTAGCAATCCCACTCCTAGACATATATCAGGAAAAGACAAAAATTCTAATTCAAAAATATACATACATCCCAATGTTCATAGCAGCAATATTTATAATTGCTACGATGTGGAAGGAAACTAAATGCCTATCAACAGAGGAATGGATAAAGAAGGTGTGGTGTGTAAGTATATTATATATATACACACACACACACACACACACACACACATATGCACATACTGGAATATTACTCAGCCATAAAAAAGAATGAAATGATGCCATTTGTAGCAACATGGATGGACCTAGAGATTATCATACTAAGATAACAGAGAAAGACAAATATCAAATGATATCACTTATATGTGGAAACTTAAAAAAGTGATACAAATAAACTTATTTACAAAACAGAAACAGACTCACAGAAATAGAAAACAAACTTATGGTTACCAAAGGGGAAAGGCGGGGAGGGATAAATTAGGAGTTTGGGATTAACAGCTACACACCACTATATATATAAAATAAACAACAAGGACCTACTGTATAGCACACGGAACTATATTTAATATCTTGTAATAACCTATAATAGAAAAGAATATAAAGTTATATACATATATATGTATATATATAAAACTGAATCGCTTTGCTATACACCTGAAACTAACATAACATTGTAAACAACTATACTTCAATTTAAAAAAAAAAAGTTGAACATGGAAGTAGTACTGAGATCCTGAAATTAGGCTGCCAGAATTTAAATCTTAACTCTACCATTAATAAATGTGTAACACTGGCTATTTTATTAATATGTTTACACATCTGTTTCCTCATCTGTGAAATGGGGGTTATAATAATATATACCTCATTCTGCCCTGAGAAGCTTATAAATAGTGCATGTAAAACACCTAACACAGATCCTGGCATATAAGTGCTGAATAGATGCTGCTGCTGCTGCTGCTGCTGGTAGCAGTGGTGATGATAATGATTGTGATGTTAGTCATGATCACGATCATATGCTTGTGAGTCTCGCAGGATATTTTCCCCTCCAAAGGTCAGTAGTCTTGTTCAGAACTCATCACACATGTTCAAAGTCACTGGTGTTATCTGCACCTGCTATATTCATACCTGAAGTATGAATACGTAGGATGTGAAGATGAAAGCAAGTCCCCCTAAAACCAAGTTGTTCTGTTGAGTTTATGATTAACCTCTCTATCCAAAACTTTACTGCCTTTCTTTTCCTGAACGTGTTCCCCTCAAGATTGAGGAATATCAATGAAAGGTGGGGTGGGAGGGGATTGAAACCGTATACCAGCCCCTCTGCCTTGTCCTTTGAAGTAAAAGGCTTTTGCTTTAGCCTCCCAAACCTCCCTTGAGTCTCAAAAGGCTGGCTCAAGAGTTAATGACTAGGAAATGTGAAGATGTAGAAACAAAGAATAGCAGTTGAGCTGGGAAACTGGTAACAATTTAGACTATAAATCCACTACATAGCAGAATCACCGAACTCCCACTTCCCTGAAAGACACAGATAAAGGCCTGACACACATTCCTAAGTGGATGTTACAAGATGCAGACCCCCACCAGGTGAAAACACTGACCACAAGCACATAGACCCTAGACGGGTTGAAACCAGAGGTTGAAGATGATTGAAACTTCACTTTGATGTGAACCAATCCAAGAACTGTGCACGAGCTGATCACACACCATGCAGCGCCTCCCTCACACTGCCTTTAAAACCCCTTCCCTGAAAGACAGCAAGGAATTCAGGTGTTGAGAATGAGCTGCCCATTCTCCTTGCTTGGCGCCCTGCAATAAATACTGTACTTTCCTTCACCACAACTAGTATCAGTAGATTGGCTTTACTGCAGCAGGCAAGCAGACCCAAGTTTGGTTCAGTAACACAGATATGCATGTGAATTTTCTCTGGCACATCTCACTTGGGAGACTGGCAATTCACCAAACCCCTCCTTGACAGCCATGTTAATTATATCACTGTATTGATGCATTCCAACCAAATGACATAATTTATGAAGAATATCTTTATATAGTTACTCCAAAAAGTGCCAGGACTGATTTAGATTAGAAATCCTGTTCCTTTACCTCTTAGGTGTCTTAACTTAAATCTCTTCACTTTCCGTTCCCTTGAAGTGAATTGAAATCATCTTGGAAAGTTGGAATGTTTTGGAATTATCTTGGAAGGGGTAAGTAAATAGGTATTTCCACGTTATTTTCTTTTTTGTCTGTGTTCTTTTCTTTTTTTTTGTTTGTGTTCTTTTTTTTTCCTTTTTGCACAAAGCTATTTCCCTGGATGCATAATCTCTTGTAGATTACCAACTGTTTAAAAAAAAATTTGACAGAGACTGAAAGACTGACTATACTTGTGTTCCTGGAATATCCTCTTAAGTATCTCTTCGGTTTCAACCCAGCTTTCATGTGCAACTCAATACAGAATAAAGCAGAAGCCCCTGTACCTCGTGCTTTTGGTCCTTCTGCTTCCCTCCTCAAAAACTTGACTGCCCCCCACCCCCACACACTCCGTCTGGCAAAGAACTACCTGAGAATCACAAGCCCTGCCTCATCTTTAAAGTTCTTCCTGAACAGATGTGTTTTTTTCTCTTCTAAAATTTTTTGCTGTATGATTATGCTTATATAAGCTTTTGCTATGTTGTTATAAAACAATAATAATAGCAATAATATTAAGTAAAAAAATGTTGATTCTTTACCACATGGCAAGCACTATCTTAAGTACTTTACAGGTAATATCTCATCCAGTCCTTTCCACAAGATCACAAGACTGACACCCTTATCTTCCTTTCACCTATGATTAAATAGAGGCACAAAAGCATGGGTAGTGTTCAGTGGAAACAAGTATCATTTTCAGGATGTAGCTTAAAGAAAGTGTGTTGCTCTCAAATTCTGTCTTCCCACTTCTTCATTGGTGTGTCAAGGGGAGTAGGGGGAAACAAGAGGGAAAGTCCCTTCAAAAATAAAGTTATTCTTGAACAGATTGGTAGGTGTGTGTCTCTGGGAGCATGTCTGCCTGGCATGCACAGGCTCAGCCTATACATCTTCTTTATTGCATTTGTTCCTTTCCCTCTTAGGTGTCTTAACTTAAATCTCTTCACTTTCCATTCCCACAGACTCTACATGCAGAAGAGTCAGTTTGTGTACCTTTTCAATGACTGTACTATTCACAAAATGTGATAGACGTCTTTTGGGATTTCTGTCTGGCCAAAGATCCCTAGTTTGAGAAGTTCCTTTCCACATAAGTACCCTTTTTGCCATGTTTGCACTCTCTGCATGGCCTTTGTCCTGGCCACGGACAAACAAATCAGGAACAGGAACTGACCCAATACAGGCCAATGTGATTTAGCCAAAGTATTTAGAAGCAGGATTCAGAGGTTCTGGTCAACTGTCTGGAAAGGAAGTGACTTCAGGGGCCAGGAGCCTTTAAAAACCTCCAGAGCATACGCCACATGGTCAGAGGTACTGAGCCAGAAATGAATCGGGTCATCCTCTTTCCTCCCTCTTCCAGGAATAAGAGAATGTCTTACTGCTTTCACTCATGGATGTCAACGAGTTAAAATTATGACCGACAAATGAAATTTGATTGGTACTTCAGGACTGTAAAGCGCACGGACAAAACAGTTACTGCTCTGTAGGCGTCAGCACCATTCGAACGAAATACAGAAAGAAAGATTTCTGGACTGATAAATATCTCGAAAGTCAATAATGAACGGCAATAAAATAAATTTCAATGTGTGTAAAAAAGTTTAAAAACAAGCGGGAGGAGGACTACTCAGATTCACAATTCTCAAAATAAAAATAAACAATAGGGTCCACAGAGAATCTCAGGAAGAGAGGCTGAAATAAATTAAGACTTTGTGGAGTAAAAAGAGAGTAACCATGAAGTTTCTCAATGCAAACAAGAAAACAGATGGTGCATATTTACACAGATATATAGTGCATTGACTGATGACTAAATGGCAGTATTGTGTGAAATAAACATGTTTAAATACACTACCTTATTAATTCTCACAATATAAAGTGTGCTATAGATCACAGTGTGATCCCCATCTCGAGACAGAATGTTAGAGATGCACATTTTTGGCCCCCTACCCTGGTATTTCTGAATCAGAAACCCAGCAATTGCCTGGTGCACTGACCCAAGCTCTCCAGGGGATTCCCACGCATGCTGAAGTGTGAGTATCACTGCCTTGCATCCATCCTAAAAACAGGAAATCTAAAGTAGAGGAAAGTTATATAACATACCCCAAAGTTGCCCACTTTGCATGTGGTGCCTAGAACATTTTGACTCAGGTCTTGCTTCCACTAAAACCCATGCTCTGAATCAATGTAATCTGTAAATTATACAACCATTACACACTCTTATCCTTCTCTGATACAGGGCAGTGTTCTTTCATACTTCCGGCTTTCGTGGAGATTTGGTTCAAATAGAGTATTAGGATGGAAACTGCATTATCCCAGCAGGAGGGGAGGGGAAGGGAACAAGGGAAAGAAGGTAATAAAGACTTCCTATGGGCCACAGAAAGAGACAGCTGCAGAATCCATTCGCCTCCACGTAAACAGCTCCTCAAGAGGGAGGCAATTAGCAAGGCAGTTGGGGTGAAAACCCTGAAAAATGCCCAGTCTTTCCCTGCCAGGTTTATGAACCACTTTGGCAGGCTAACAGCAGTGCATTATATGTAACTGCCAGTTTACTCTACCTTGTCTGCCTTTTATTTTCACAAGGAATCCTTGTTAGTTAGTGAAATTAGCAAAGAAACCCATTACAGCCTGGCTACAAAGACTGCACAGTATTTACTCCTGTAATAAGAAGTCTAATTTTGTTATAACATGGCAATCTTTGGCAAGCGCTGGCTGATGGAATCCAAGTCTGGTAAAATTAGACTCTTTTGGTGCTGTTTATTATTATGGAGGGGGAGCTTGTGTGCCAAGTAAGCACTTATACAAAACAAAAAAATTCTCTTTCACAGAAGCCTAAAAATGGGAAAAATGGGGAAACAGCCATGAGGCTAAGCCCACAGAAACAGCAAGAGGGTGGGCTTGTAATTAACGTGGGCTGAGACTCACTGCATTCACAGGCAGCGATGTGTCCTTAGCAAAGGCACGGAGCAGTTTGCCACCTGGCCCTATACCTCTCTTCCTGAGCCATAGGCAGGTGCCTGGTGCCATTAACAGGCCTGTCACCTCTCAGCATCCTTTGTGATTGGGGCAACAACCAACCCTCACTTAGCGATTCACAGAGTATCAGAGCTTAAAGGGACCTCAGGATTTATCTCCTACAATCCCCTCATTTTACAGGTAACTGACAGGTTATCAAAGACACAGCACCATCACTTTAAATCATGCCCCTTGGGTGTCTTTTCCCTTCCTTTCCCCATAGTTGCATCAATGAATGCTGTTTTACACATCACCATTTCTTCATAGCATGGTATTAGCAACAGCTACCTAGACCACATTAAAGTTGTACCTTAGACTCAGAATTCCTCATTTCATCAGCCTAAATTCCGCTGGCATTGATTGATTAGGATAGCAGTTGCTTCTTTCTTGATCTGAAAAATGTTTTAAAATTCAAATTCCTAGTCTGACAAAAAAAAACAGCTGTATATCTCTGTCCTAAATTCTCCAGCTCTAGACCGAGGACAACTTATTTTTCTCCTCCTACCCACTCCTCTGGAGGCATTTACTACAAACTTGCTTGCCTTTATTTCTTAAAAATGTCTTTGGTGCTGGAAGAATTTAATACGTGTGCTGCCAAGCCTTCATTCTGATTACAAGAACAGGAGACTGATCCATTGTGACTGCATCAAAAACTAACACTCCGGGCTTCTCTGGTGGTGCACTGGTTGAGAGTCCGTCTGCCGATGCAGGGGACACGGGTTCGTGGCCTGGTCCAGGAAGATCCCACATGCCGCAGAGTGGCTGGGCCCGTGAGCCATGGCCGCTGAGCCTGCGCATCTGGAGCCTGTGCTCCGCAACAGGAGAGGCCACAACAGTGAGAGACCCACTTACCGCAAAAAAAAAAAAAAAAAAAAAAACAAAAACTAACACTCCAATTAACCCTGAGATTCCAGAAGCTCTGAGAGGCAGCTTCATCTGATAAATTCCCACTAAAACACAAACTCCTCTTGTTAACGATGGGCATGGGCATTCTAAATATTAACCAGAAATGACTAACTGCTGTCCCAACTAGAAAGAGCAAACATTATAAAACACCTAAAATATTAATTAAAGCCTAAATAGCAATAAAAAATCAGGTTATCTCTTCTATCCCTTCTCACACATTCTTATCGTAGCATCCAGTCTTAAAAAGTCATAGTTATTAACATTTCATAGACCCTTATTTGGTCAAAATATACAGTAGATCCTTATGATTTTAGCATGACTAAATATTAGTCCACCATGTAAAATTTATATTGAAATTAGTAAGCCCAAATTATCTTAGATTTTAGCCATCAACATCAAGACGAAAGACTGACTCTTAATTTATGTGTATAATGAGGAATAAATGATGTGAGTAAAAGCAGTAAGACATTCTCTTATTCCTGGAAGAGGGAGGAAAGAGGATGACCCGATTCATTTCTGGCTCAGTACCTCTGACCATGTGGCGTATGCTCTGGAGGTTTTTAAAGGCTCCTGGCCCTGGAAGTCACTTCCTTTCCAGACAGTATCTGAGTTTTGCTTGTGAAAGCTTCTGTCCAGGTTATAGCAATTAGTAGCCATTACCTGTCATTAGTAGTCATTGTGTTTGGTTTCATAAGTAATTATTCATAGCATCTAAGTTGAGTCAATAGTTTAATTCATTAACACCTCTGATAAAGCACAGCTCAGTTTAAAAAAACAGTTTAGTTAACCTGATTCGTGGATTTGCTTGTTCTCATTCTCATGCTGTTGCTTCCATCCTCCGCAGCCTATGCTCTTAATTCTTTCCATCACTTTGACCTTCCCTACTGCCTTCTGTGGAACACCATGGCCTTCAATAAGAGTTTGGAGATAAAAGGGATATATTGATTTCCTAAATTCTATTCACATCCCTTGCATATTGTCAGGTCTGTGGACTCTGTGTAAGTGCTTATAATAGCACAGTCATTTGAAGAAAGGAACCTAAGTGTTGTATTTCAGAACAAGCTCTCAGCCATCTCTCGGAAGCAACAGTTCAGCATCTAAAGCCATTTAATGGAAAAGACATACAAAGGAACACGTTGTATTAGTTTCTGATGACTAATGTCCTTTTAACCCCTCCAACCCTACCTCACCGCATGCACACATTACTATGCATACGTACTCCCACACACAGAGTAAAATAACTTAGAAAGATTAAAATGGTAACTTTTGTTATTCACACTGTTGAAATTATAGTTATTTATATTTCATATAGATTCCAGACATTCTATAAGAGATCATGACCCAAGAAGGATCTAAAACCTCTATTTAGAGAGATTCTGTAAACACTACAGAATAGCTTCTTCACTTCTCTAATTTGGAAGGATTAAAGCAACTGTTCGTCAGAAAGATGAATGTAAGCCTTGATGCAAACAACTGATTCTGAAAAGAAGGACTCCTACTACATGAACCTTCCTGGACAAGATTAAGAAATCCACGATTTCTTTAAGGCTGGAAGAAATGCAACTGTGAATAAATAAGCATGCTGGTAATCCTTTATGAGATTCTGCTCTGATATAACCACAACAGAAAGCTATTTAAGAGAGCATAAAGTTTTAAAGTCATCGTGCTGTTCTATGTCCCACATCCTTGTTCTGCAACAGCAATGCTCTTTAACTGTTCATCCTGCAACCTGCACAGCAACGTATTCGTGTGTAAAGGTTAAAGCTGCATAATTACGGTAGAAACACATAAAAGCTACACAGCCTGGTGTGTTCAGCACATAATATTGGAGGGAGAAAGGGACAGTTTATATATATGGAGCAAGAGAGATAGAGATAGTGACAGAGACAAACAGAGACTCTGCATTGGATAGAATTGATTCCTGTAAAAAATAGAAGTTTGGGGTTTCCCTGGTGGCGCAGTGGTTGAGAGTCCACCTGCAGATGCAGGGGACACGAGTTCGTGACCCGGTCCTGGAAGATCCCACATGCCGCGGAGCGGCCAGGCCCGTGAGCCATGGCCGCTGAGCCTGCGCGTCCGGAGCCTGTGCTCCGCAACGGGAGAGGCCACAACTGTGAGAGGCCCGCGTACCGCAAAAAAAAAAAAAAAAAGTTTATGGCTATGAATTTGATAATGGCATGAAACAACTAGGCAAATCTGTACCTAGGACAGGAAGGAAGCTTTGCTTCCCAGCCATCCAAATACCATGCCTTTAAGGTCAACTTATGATAACATCTATGATACTTTTAACTCACACACATGTGTACGTTAATCGTAGGAAATAAAGACTGATGCCAGTGATCTCGCTTAGGATTTCCTTCTAGGAAAGGCACTCATTTAAGCACACAATAGGCACAAAGTAAATGATGGTTGAATGAACTAAATTGTATCCGGGGAATAATTATGTTCAAGATGTATAGTTACATTGGTTTAAACTAAAAATATACATTTGGGGAGAGTTCCTTAGAACTTATTAAATCTTGTAAAAGAGGCACTGCCAATGAATTGCAAATTGGTCCTGAAAGATGTAAGTTTCCAGAAATGAAACATAGATTGGTCGGTGATTGAAAACCATTTGTAGAGTAGAAACTTCAATGGCTAGGATC
The DNA here is from genome assembly GCF_963924675.1 of Phocoena phocoena. Classification (NCBI taxonomy): domain Eukaryota; kingdom Metazoa; phylum Chordata; class Mammalia; order Artiodactyla; family Phocoenidae; genus Phocoena; species Phocoena phocoena. Next base: position 23,114,719 of record NC_089234.1, read on the forward strand.
ACATTCTTACAAATAAATAGGAAATCAGTGCCTTGAGTATAACCTATGCCTTATAGCTGAAAGAAGACCTTGATGAGACGCTAGGCATTTATATTATGCATCCTTACAAAAGATTCTGTTTGCTTTTTAAAGTCTTTAATGGCACAACCTCAGATAATTTCTATAACCATGATTCCAGCAGCACCAATGTATTTCATGGAATAACTGACAGTTCTCTTTAGAGAAACTGGATGGTAACTCTCAATGCTTTGGCATGACGTTTATTGATTTCTTATAACTGGTCCAAGTTGAGAGAGAAAGGAAGAGTAAGAACCTATAACCTGAAGATATGTGTCAGGATTATAAGAGACCTTACAAATTATTTAATATAAAATGCCTATATTATGTCTGACACCAAATGAACCCTCAATTAATGCCTAATTTTGTAAGTGAGGAAATCGATGCTCACAAAAGAATCAAGTCCAGGCCTAACCCCACTTCTTCTGGCTCATCATTCAAAACATATTTGCCGGGCTTCCCTGGTGGTGCAGTGGTTGAGAGTCCGCCTGCCGATGCAGGGGACACGGGTTCGTGCCCCGGTCCGCGAAGATCTCACATGCCGTGGAGCGTCTGGGCCTGTGAGCCATGGCCACTGAGCCTGCGCGTCTGGAGCCTGTGCTCCGCAACGGGAGAGGCCACGACAGTGAGAGACCCACGTACCGCAAAAAAAAAAAAAACATATTTGCCATGTTAATTTCTGAACTGGAAAATTACAGTCAGAGTCAGTAGTGCCCACAAGGTCTGGAGGCAAAATTCTCATGATTCTTGGTCACTGGGCCTGTTTGTCCACATCTCTGCTTATTCTTGCCTAACTTCTATTCCCTTTTCTACCTAACTTAAGCCAATGAAATTTACATCTGTGGGAGGTATCTCCTTGTAGAAGTTTTGTGCCACCTCTAAAACTAGAATTATAGGGCTACCTATAGACAGAGACATCCTGGGCTTAGGAATACTTTTAGAATACTTGCTCATTTATAAAGCATTCACAAAGGTTTGAATGTACGGACTTAAATGAGGAAAGAATAATGTTGATGAAGACACTGATAATGGCTGTAATAGCTCACATACGTTCCAGCCACTGTGCCAAGCACATAGCCATCACACTAGCTCTGTTATCACTCTTCATTTACAATGGAAAACAAGATGTAGAAGGGTTAAGTAACTGCGTGCTAGAGTCCAGATCTAAATCCACATATGACTGATTTAAATGCCCCACCCCATTATAAAATATCACTACCCCAATTGAGAAGTCAGAGACAGTCCTTAGCCTCAAGTCCAGCTGGCTCAGTGGAAATTCCTCAGAAATCCTCTCCCTGATGACCTTTCTCCCAAAGAATCAGAGACGTTCTTATTTATCAATCAGATTTCTTGAAAGCCAGACAGTGGTGGTATGATATTGGTCTTATTTATTAGGTGAGGAAATAGGAAGAGAAAAGCATGATTAGGGTCACTGATGAGGTATATATTAAGTTAGCCGAATCTCCATTCAGTTTTCTAATTATTCTCACAAATAATTCTATATACCACATTTAATCTATGGAATATGCATATGTAAACACTCCTTACTGCTTAATACTTATGTGAGCTCTAAATTCTTCTATTCTCAAAATCATCACTATATTACTGTGTACTTGCCTCTCTTAAGCATGCTTACAAGTAACATGTGGCTGCAGAGGAAATAAAAGTTAAGCAAAATGTTAGTATGAAACCATGAGAACGGAAATGAAATGCTCAACTTTTTTAGGAGAGCTGAGGTATTACAAGACTCTGGATTTTGCAGCCTGATCCAGTTATATTGAAAATCCAATAAATTCCTGAAGACGTAGAATTCTTCATCTCCTTTCAGATGAACCTTACCAGATTTTACTTCGTCAAATTATTTCTTTTGCACTATTGTTTAAATGTTAGGTCATTCATTATGTACCTTCTAGCTCTGCTAAAGGACTGGAGTTAGGTGGAAGAAAGGAACACTGGGTCACTATCCTTGATCAGTAACATATGTATGGACTTTCAGCAGAGCAAAATCCTCTCATCAAAAACTTCTGATGCTCAGTGGAACTGAAAAATGGCATTTTTTTTAATATTAACTTTTTCAAATACGAACTTTGAATGAAGATGTTTGCTTTTGATTTTATTATTTTAATATTGTACTTAATATTGTCACAGAAATAATGCGTAAGTAATACATTCAAACAAGGCAGGAGACTGGGAATAACTAAAATTAAAAATAAAAAAATACCAACATCATACCTATTTGATACTTATTTTGTGTAATTTACTCTTCTAAGCACTTTACATGAATTACCTTATTTAATCTCCACAACTACCCATGGAGACAGTATTTTTAGAATCCTCATTTTAGAGATTATCAAACCAAGAGTTAGCAAGACTTAAGTGATTCATCCAGGATCATGCAACTATTAAATTGAAATTAAGCTATGACTTCATGTTTGTATACTTCCAAAATGAATGCTATTAACCACTATTTTATTTTGTGTAACTATTTCATGGAAGAGTGTAAAACTTTAGCACAAAGAGATTTAAAACTTTAGCACAAATCATCAGATTTCCATGGAAGAAAGAAATACAGACCAATCTAGTCTCCAAAGAAATTAATCCCAGTGGAACAACTCAAACATAAGAAATTCCAATCCCAATGTAGTATTTAGAAGAAATTTATATGCAGAAATAGAGGCCCTGTATGCCATAGCCAATTTGGTCTTAAATCCTCTCTCACCACTGTCTTAGACTCATAGTTAACATATACTAAATACACCAGATATTCTCAAACACATGTAATGGGTGGCTCGGAGAAGCTATGATTTCCTCTCCCCTTGAAGCATATGATCCTTTGGACAGAGCTACCATTAATTTTATTCCTGCTCTTCTTTTGCTGAATTTCAAGACTGTGTTTGATTTTGTAACTTGCTTCCAGAGTAACTGGAAATGGAAATTGAGACAAAAATTATGTTTTCAACTTGCTTTTTTCCTTTCCTTCCTTCTCAGACAAAAATCTTACCTCCAATTCTTTCTAGATCTCCAGGAATTTCATATCTAAAAGCATTAAATGAGAAAAGAGTGGAATTGAGAGAAACAGAGATGAAGTAAATGCAGAGATAAAGCTTAGTACCTTTGCTTCCATCATAGCCACGGCCTCTTTAAGGCAAAAATAATAAACTTAACAGATCTTACTCACTCCACTACTTCTACAACAGGTTGCTTAGCAGCCACAGGACATTGGTGAGAGGGAGATGTTAGAGCAGGTTGCAGAGAGAAGGAGCTAACATTAACTCTGCAGATGTTAAATATGGATTGATTCATCCCGTCTTCCTTTCCTTTGTGCTACCCATCAGTCATTTCAGACTCAGGACTCAGGGTTCACTAGTCTATCCTTTACCCTTCAAGTCAATGATCTGACCCAACTAAGAAAAAGGGATCTCTCACAGAGCTGAGGGAGTTTTATGATTAAAAATAACAATGACCTGTTTGGATATAATGCCTCTGATAATTCTTATATTTTTCAGTGGAGGAAAAAACTAACTTAAAAAAATATATTTTCAACAATTTCATTGGCTAATTTTCACAATGCAATCAGACTTTGGACCTATTCTCTTGCTCATAAGATTGGCTTGACCTCATTAGAAACTGATTGAGAAAAGAGTGGAATTGAGAGAAACAGAAATTAGAAACTGATTATTAGAAACTGATTCATGAGTTTTTGAGTCCATGAGATAATAACATTGGGCCATTTCTGTGAGATTCTGTTTCCCTTGAGAATCTGCTGCCACAGAGTGGTTATTATTGTTTTATGTATTTAATTCTATATGTACATGAATGATTCTCATTAACCATTATTTGACTTCTATCTCTTGATTATTTTTTTAAAAGTTCTACTTTCTAGTCCTGGAAATAGATATTCAGCTCTTTAAAACAATTCAAAGGTTACAAAGTCTGGGGGATCAAATTTACTTCATAAAATAAATAGTAACCAAGAGTGCACAGATTTTATTGTGTGTTTACTACGTGCCAGGCCCAAAGCTAATGGTGTTCATGAAGTATTCCATTTAAGTTTCATAGCAACCCTCTAAAGTAAGTACTATTATTATTAGCCATTTTAAGGAAAAGGAAACAAAGGTTTATGATCTTCTTCAAGATCATAACATTTTTAGTAATCAAAGCAAGGATCGAGCCTAAACTGCTTCACCCCAAGGAGCCAAGCAGGGAACCCCAGTGCCATTGTATCTTTCTAAATGTTGAATGTTCCACAAATATTTCAAAGATAATAACAAAAAAGGAAGGAAGGAGAAAAGGAATGAAAAAAGGAAGGAAGGAAGGGAGGGAGGGAGGGAGGGTGGGAGGGAGGGAGGGAGGGTGGGAGGGAGGGAGGAAGGAAGGAAGAAAGGAAAAATATTATTATTTGGTATTAGGGGCTTAAAAATTAAGAAAACAGTAAAAACATGCCCTCACCTTCCAATAAGTACCACAGAAAAGCATCAGCTCACTCCCATGTGATGAAATCCAAGACCCATAAATATTAAAACAAAGCATAAGATATCTGTAGTATGATGAAAGCACTCATGTTTATTAGTCAGGTCTGAATTCAAATCCAGTCTCTACCTATCTCTAGCTCTGCAGCTGGGCTAAGTATTTTAACCTCTCTATACTACATTTCAGTCATAATCTGTACAACAAAGATTACAATACTAGGCTTGTATGAGAAATTGAGATTATAAAGTAAAATCGTGTTACTTACTTTCTATACATCAAGGGGTTCAACTAATATTAGTTAGTATTATTTTTAGAAAATGAAATAATTGTGAATGATTAAGGATCTATGAAAACACAAATAGTAAATAAACTCTGTGGATAATATGAGAAGTCCCCGAAAGCTATCCATGACTGATTTCCATGGGTCCCTAATCATTTACAGTTATTTTCTAAAAATGATATAACTTACTTTTCAAATCCAAAAGAAATCTATGTATAAACACAGTTGCTAACCTTTCTTAATGACATACTTTCTGTATGCGACACATTGTGTTAGACTCTATTTTCAATTCAGGTGCAAATAAAACACAGTCCCTTTCATCGAGGATTATAAAAGGAGAGAGAGGGTACATACACAAGTAAATATGACAAGGCAAATAAACAGAACTGATTAACGGAGCTTGGAGAGGAAGGGTTCACTTCTGGCTGGTATGTCAGGAAAAAGTTCCTGAAGGAAATAAAATATGAACAAGGCCTCCTCAGTGGGGTTTGTAGGTTACTTTTTTTGGTAGTGGTGGTGTTTTTTGTTTGTTTGTTTTTTAATTCTTCCATAAATCAACCACTTATCCCTCGTCTTCTAACAGAATCTTACGATCTTATTTTCATTTGGGGACTTCCTCTCTCCCAATGTCAGGCCCTGTAGTCCGGTGGTTCTGATTCCATCTGATGATGTGTGAGGGCCTAGAAAGATGTGGCCAATCAACAGAGTCCATGCTCCTGGCCACGGTGCTAGGGCTAGGGATAGACACATAATCTACATCAATCAGGCCAACGAGGCCAGTTCTGGTTTTGACCCAGCAGGATAGCTGCCTTCCTCCTTTAAGACTAGTATCTTCCTATGGCTTGGCTGTAGCCATTAAAGCCATTGAAGCTTTATTGTCACTACCATTAATGACATCATTTTAGGTGCTGAGCCCAGCCATGCTTGAAGCTAAGCCTATACCCTGGACTTACCTGTGTACTTCAATTATGTAAGTCTATATGTATTTTTCCTCACCAGTTTTTGCTGACATTTTTCTTCTTGTGGGAAGTGACAGAGAATCCCGCTTATATTCATCACTGATATAGCTTTGAAGAACAAGTAAAATTTCAGCACATGGAAAGAGCTGGAGAGACAGACATAGCAAGAGTGGGAAAACCACAGGCAAGAGCACAGGCTGGGGAAAGCGTTCAGGGAGCATCAAGCTCAGTGTCACCATCCTGCTGTTCTCCAATTAGCGGCTGAAATGTTGACCTTCCTTCAGAACAAAAGCTTTGTGTTGGTTTCCTCACCCACCAATGATTCCTACTGCCTGAGCTACTCCTATCTATCGAGCCATAGCTCATAGCCCCTTCCACTGGTGAGGGAGATTGTGTTCACGGGTGTCACTGAGCTAAATGTCTTCCCCTGTCTTGTAGTTTAGTGTCAGGGATTTTCCTACCATCTCTGGGACTCTGGCACCAGGCTTTTCACGTAGCCACCTATACTCCAAAGAAGAACAAAATACATTCAGTGTCGTTTCCTAAAGAGGTAGCTGTAGTCCTCTCAGATGACCTGGTAATGTTAAACTGGATGTGTTGAACCATTTGTAGGATCTACCATCTACCTACTAAACCCAAAAAGGATGCTGGAGTAGCTTGCTTGGCAGTGTTCATCTCTGACCAAACAACTCTCATAGTAAAGAGGGGAATGACAAGTACAACTCTATGAGGAAGATACTAGATTTGCCTCCATGATAAATATATGAAAACTGAAGCACAAGTATTTTAAGGGATTTGCCCATGGTCATGCAGCTAGTACATGGCAGAACCAAGTGTGAACCCACGTAAGCTGGTCCCAGATTCTGTAATTTTCACTGGAAGGCTATATTCTCTCTCATACTACTAAGTAGTTTGGAATGGATAGTGCTAGAAGACAGTAACCCCATCAATAGCACTTACCCAGGTATCATCTTTATTGTTCTCTGTGCCATCTTTTACCAACCCAACCAGATAATATGCTTTGAACAATATCTAGGTCTTCTGTAACCCCACAGTGCTACACACATAAGATATATACAGTATTTGTTGATGGACTGTTTAAAATTCAGCTACTCTGGAGGAACTAAATCTCAACAGCTACTTAGAATACATCTTTATTGACTCCTGGTTGAGAACAGAATCCTTAAAAGTCAAAACTCAGAATAAGCACGTACTTTTGATAGAGGAAGAAGGAATATATGAATATAGAAGGGAAGAGAGTACCTACGTTAAACTTGGTCTCCTTAACAGTTTTGGTCTTGGAGTTTCTGTATCTTTTTTTGTTTTTGTTTATTTGTTTGTTTGCTGTTCTGAGTAACCACAAAATGGGAAATGTCCTATTTGTGCATTAGCGCCTTCTCACATTTCTGGAAGCTGGAGTCTGCCTCCATCCCTGGATTTTCTTCACTAACTGCATTTACCCGCGACAAGGCCAGACATTGATGGTATATGTATTTTCAACATCTACTTTGACAAAGAGTGATTTTTCATAGAAAATGTTTTCAATAACAAATATCCAATAATCATTATGGTTCTTCCTTGCTGAAATAATCTAAAATGCGGACAGAAATTGAATTAGTTGTTTATAATGACATTTATATTGTGTTTTTTGGCTTTTCCTATGCAGCACAAGGTTATTCTGTTTAAAAGCATTCACAGTGGTATTTATTGGACAATTTGGAGGTCTATTAGAGCTAAATTTAGCCTTTTCTCCTTTTTAAGTACCATGGAGAAAAATGTTTCTTCTTGGGAGCTACTCAAAGCATTCCACTAGATTAACTCACCCTCTTTCTTCTGAGAGTAAATTTGTATTCAGTTTAGGAGGTCATGAGTCAGAGATCTGGAGATCTAAACTAATCCTGTTGTGAAAATTTCAGCTATGACCCCAGAAATAGTCCTCAAAATGTCTTGCCTTGATAGTTGAAAAAGATAGCCAGGATAATAACTGAATTCATCAGCAAGGACTTCTGCAGTTGCTCTTAGCTTCCTTATGATTTGCAGAAGCAATGTTTTGTTTTGTTTTATTCCTTCTCAGCTCTCTTCTCTCTATTTTTTTTAAACTTATTCGCAACCCTAGTCCCTGGCGCTTTTCTTCCCTTCTTTCTATCATCTTTCCCCTCACTTTCTACCATCTTAATTAAGTGGAATGAACTTTATAAATAGTGGCTTGTTTTAGTATCCCCTGACTTAAATAAAGCTAGGAAATAACAGAATACACAAAATTGCTGTCCTGAGAATGCGAAGTATCAGAAAAAAATTTAGCTTAAAATAATCAGCGAGACTGGTAAATGCTATTTAGTATAGGAAGATTGTATGTGTGGGTGTATATTTAATATATATGCATATGTAGGCATAGATACATGCATATACATACACACATATATATCCACATATATATAATTTATATATATGTTACATATATGTATATAATTTTACCTTGCCTTTGAGGACGAATAAAGCCTAGTCATGCAGTACCATTTCCATCAGCAAGTTGTTTTCATTAAACACCTGGAGCCTCCTCTAAGTGACGCTGCCACAAATGCTCAACTGAGACAGTTTAGTGAGAAAATCAGTCAAAGCAGCTACTTGGCACCATGGGCTGATTAACTTAAGTGCTTCCGTTATACTTGTGGTTGTCTGAGTATCATATAGACTTGGTCCCATGACAACAACCTAAGAGTATAGCCTTTCTGATATTTACACGTAGCTATATTAGTGTATATTATCTAGGAAAATTCTGTCTATTATCAGAATAGTTTAAAGCTGTTTTCCAGCGAAACCTTTATTGCATATCATTTAAAGACTTAACTCAAGATGAAATGCACAAAATATGAAGTTATATCTTAAAAATATTCAATGACTCTCTTGGTATGTACCTATGAGGATTTCTGTGTTCCTGTTCTCAGCTCTATCAGGTATGAGCTCCATTTACCCAACAACATATTGAAATTGTAATCTACATGCCCTGACTCATATTTTTCCACCTCCAATTTATTCTCTAGCCAACTGAAATCTACTTTCTTCTTTCATCATTCCTCCAAGACTGCTCTCTCAAAGGTTAGAAATAACCTTTGAATTGTCAGATGCTATGACTTTTTCGCAACCTTTATCTGGTCTCAAGTCTACATAACTTGACTATTTTGAGCACCTTCTGTTTGAAACTTTGTACTTTGGCATTTATGGAGTCACCCTTTGAGTTCTTTGGCCACTCTTTCTCAGTATGGTCCCGTAGTTTCTTTACCTAACCTGTTCCTTAAGAGTAGGTATCAAAATATAGCTAGTGGGAAGCAGCCGCATAGCACAGGGAGATCAGCTCGGTGCTTTGTGACCACCTAGAAGTTGGGAGGGAGGGAGACACAAGAGGGAAGAGATATGGGAACATATGTATATGTATAACTGATTCACTTTGTTATAAAGCAGAAACTAACACACCATTGTAAAGCAATTATACTCCAATAAAGATGTAAAAAAAAAAAAAAGTCCTGCTCTATTACCTTCTTCTCTCCTCATACAACACAATTTTTGTTCATGGTTAACGTTAGCCATTTCTACACGTGGAATCTCTGACTCTGTGGGTAGCCTGATAAATACAAACCTCAAGCCTAGACCTCTCCCTGAACTACAGCTGAAGTTTTGAATTGCCTACTAGGCATTGCCACCTGGATATCTTATGGATACTCAAAAAGCTCCCACAATAAGTTATTTATTGTTTTCTCAAGATAGGATGTCCCACTTGTAAAGGATAGATATCAATATACTTATATTAGTTATACTTTTAAGAGTTAACCCATACTAAGTGTTCTCAGAACTTTATGTATAATGACGTTTAATCCTTGCAACTACCCTTCAAGGTAAGTACTACCATTATAATTATTTAAAATGAGACAAAAAAGTTAAATAATTTTCTTAAGTCATCTAGGTATTAGCAGAACTTGACTTTGAACTCAATCTGGTTGATTGTGTGTTCTTAAAATCTATACTATTCTGTAGAAAGATAGGGAGGGCAGAAAGAAGGAGAAAGAAAGAGCCCTCCTTCAGCAAAAAGTTGGCAGAAGTATACTATTTATTGTACTCTTTGCCTTTACGCAGCCAAATTCAAGCTTTCTTAAAACCTATGTTGATATATGCACCGAGTGATTTAGTATTGATTGATAAGTGTCAAAAACTTCATTTTTTTGTACTATTGCCCTGATAGGGAGGCCAACTTACATGTGTGTATTAGCTTTCCTCATTATTTTTAAGGTTGTTCATACATAGTCATAGAACTTCGGCGCTAAAAGAGATCTTAGGGATCATCTGGAAAAATCCCTTTATTTTATAAAGAGACATAGAGCATTCAAGTAACTGTCCACAGTCACAGACCAAGTTAGTGGTTGAACCAAGAGTAGAACCCAGATCTTAGAATATCTAATCCCTTGTTTATAGAGTTACATCATACATGTATGTTTTTACAACAAATGTAGTCCTTGAGAATAATAGTGTTTTAATGTTTAAAAGTACTAATTCACAATTTCAACCTCATGCTACTTTGCAGGGTGTCATCCTTTCTTAACACTTACTGGGCATCTGCTAGGTGCATAGACTTGTTCTTTCATATCCCCGCATAGCTCTTAGCAGGCTACTTGTTTGTGAAGAGCCTGTAGAGAATTTGGGGAGCTCAACATGGATTCTTCTAAAAGCCTAGGCTGAACTGCCCTTGGCTGAGCCTGGGAGAGGGGACCTAATTGGAGAGAACAGAGTTAAGTATTAAGAGAGACAGTGTGTGCAGTGTGTCTGAAAACGAGGATGAGAGGAGACAGAGCTTAAGTTGGCAGCTCTAGCACTTCTTGTCTGAATCAACCCCAGGTGGTACAGGTACAAAGAATGAGCACTGTCATGCCTGAGGAAAGAGAACCAGGCATCAGTAGCTTCTAGCTAAGACACCCATTCTTCAGAGCCTATTAGGCAATATCCTGCACCTCCCATGCTAGATAATGGCCCTCTTTCTAAGAGTTTATGCCCTTGAGCTCTACAGATAAGAAATCAGGCAACCACCATATCACTTCACTTTTCTTTTAAACTCTACATTGCTTCATTGTGGACTGAGTTTGCAATGTACAGAGCCCCTTTATGAATTTCCTTTCATATAATTCCTACAAGAGCCAAAGACCTGCAGTGTAGAGCAGGAGCTATTACTCCACTTAAAGACAAGGAAATTGGCCAAGCCCTATGCTAATGGTCAAAAGACCAGAGCTGGTTCTGGCTCTCCAAGTAATTAACTTTAGCAAATCACTTCATCTCTTCAGGATCATTTTTTCCTTTTCTGCATGCCTTTTTATCCTAACATTTTAATCTAGGATTTCCAAGCTGATGGTATAGTTGTGACATTATTACCCATTATCTCAGTTCTTATTGAGGTGGGGAGGAAATAAAGGCACATGTCTAGCAATGCTTGAATTCTTAGTCTTTGAATTCTGCACACATTGTACTTATAGCCTTAAAAACATTCTTTGCTTCTCATTTCTGGTTTTGGTTCTCAATGAAAAGAGAACACTATTGTGATAGATCATGGGTAACTTTACCCAGTTCTGTTCCATCTCTTGTCCATATGAAAACCTTATATTTACAAGTTAATTGTAACATAAATGTTTTTCCATATCTTCTTTTCATTTACCATCTCATCAAGACCATGATTGTTAGTGCCATCTCTTCTGACTACATAATTTTACAACTAATTAATGCATTATAATCTAATTGACTATTCCTCATTGTTGGACATTAAGATTATTTTCAAGCTTTTCTCAGCTGTTATTCTAAGCAATTCTGAAATACCTATTTTCACATCTATAGCATATATGTACCATTTGTGATATGTATTTTCTTTAAGTAAATTCCTCAAAGTGGCATTAATGGGTCAATGGCTCTGACCATTGATACTGCTTTTTAAATATACTATCAAGTTCTTTTCTAAAAGCAATATAATAATTCCAAAATTTAAATTCTTGCTAAAGAACCACTCTTGACCATCTGAAAAATTAAAAATCACCTATAGTCGTTGAGAACCTTCAGAAACAGGAAGCACTATTTTCTTGTCAAGTCCTAGGGAAGTAGAAGAAGGAGCTCTATTTATGTCATTTAGTGGTTCTAAACAGAAACTTATTCTCTATGATTAATAGTGAAGTGTGATTAATTGATACATCATGATAGAAAATCAGAAGTGGGTGACTTGCTTTTCTTGGGTTCCCACAAAAGCAGGTCCTGAGATAAAGATTTAGGTACAATTTATCTGACAACCAATGCCAGGAGGCATAAGTGAGGGAATGGTGAAAGTGAGACAGGGAATGCAGGGAGCCAGTAAAAGGTGTGTTAATAAGTAAGTGATGCTTAGGGAATTAGGGCTAAATCCCCTTTTGGAACCTTCAGGCATCTTGTAACATGTACTACCCAACTGTCTCATAGAAGTTGGGGAAGCTGGAATATTTGTCTTCCAACTTCAATCAGGTTGCCCTGGGTATGTCAAATTCCAGTATTTTCAGGGTGTCCTGCTTTCCTGGAACTGAAGAAATCTACCAGGCAGAGAAACAAAGATACAGGCTCTTGTGGTGAGATGCTATCAGGGTGTTCAGGATGTGTCCACCAAAGCCATTGGTGAGCTTAGAGGTGGATGAGTAGATGTAGAACAGGTCAGCATCAACGGCAACTGCTACACCAGGGTAAAAGGACCTCTTGCTAACAGTGTTTAATCCAAAGGAAGAATGGGTCTAAGAACCTAGCTTCTTCCGCTAAGAGTTTACCAAGCCTAAAGCATGCTCTGGACACCGAAACTGTGGTTGAAAATATGAGAGGGGGACCTTGAAGATGGCGGAAGAGTAAGACGCGGAGATCGCCTTCCTCCCCACGGATACACCAGAAATACATCCACACGTGGAACAACTCCTACAGAACTCCTACTGAAGGCTGGCAGAAGACCTCAGACCTCCCAAAAGGCAAGAAACTCCCCACGTAACTGGGTAGGGCAAAAGAAAAAACAGAGACAAAAGAATAAGGACGGCACCTGCACCAGTGGGAGGGAGCTGTGAAGGAGGAAAAGTTTCCACACACTAGGAAGCCCCTCCGCGGGCGGAGACTGCGGGAGGCAGAGGGGGGAGTTTCGGGACCGCGGAGTAGTGCACAGCGACGGGTGCGGAGGGCAAAGCGGGGAGATTCCTGCACAGACGATCGGTGCCGACCAGCACTCACCAACCCGAGAGGCTTGTCTGCTCACCCGCCGGGGCGGGCGGGGCTGCGAGCTGAGGCTCGGGTTTTGGTTTTGGACGGAGCTCAGGGAGAGGACTGGGGTTGGCGGCTTGAACATAGCCTGAAGGGGTTAGTGCACCACGACTGGCCGGGAGGGAGTTCGGGGAAGGGCCTGCACCTGCCGAAGAGGCAAGAGACTTTTTCTTCCCTCTTTGTTTCCTGGTGCGCGAGGAGAGGGGTTTAAGAGCGCTGCCTAAAGGAACTCCAGAGACGGGCGCGAGCCGCGGCTGAAAGCGCGAACCCCAGAGACGGGCGCGAGCCGCGGCTAAAACCGCGGACCCCAGAGACGGGCGGGAGACGCTAAGGCTGCTGCTGCCGCCACCAAGGGGCCTGTGTGCGAGCACAGGTCACTCTCCACACCCCTCTTCCGCGGAGCCTGTGTAGCCCGCCACTGCCAGGTTCCCGGGATCCAGGGACAGCTTCCCCGGGACAACGCACGGCGGGCCTCAGGCTGGTGCAACGTCACGCCGGCCTCTGCCGCAGCGTCACGCTGCCTCTGCCGCCGCAGGCCGGCCCGCACGCAGTGCCCCTCCTTCCCCCATCCCCCAACCCCCGGCCTGAGTGAGCCGGAGGCCCCGAATCAGCGGCTCCTTTAACCCCGTCCTGTCTGAGCGAAAAAACAGACGCCCTCCAGCGACCTACACGCAGAGGCAGGGCCAAATCCAAAGCTGGGCTCCTGTGAGCTGTGAGAACAAAGAAGAGAAAGGGAAATCTCTCCCAGCAGCCACAGAAGCAGCGGATTAAAGCTCCACAATCAACTTGATATACCCTGCATCTGTGGAATACCTGAATAGACAAAGAATGATCCCAAATTGAAGAGGTGGAATTTAGGAGCGAGATCTATGATTTTTTTCCCTTTTCCTCTTTTTGTGAATGTGTACGTGTATGCTTCTGTGTGAAATCTTGTCTGTACTCTTGCTTCCACCATTTGTCCTAGGGCTCTATCCGTCCATGACTTTTTTTAAAAAATTCTTTTTCTTAATAATTAAGTTTAATTGTAATAACTTTATTATACTTTACCTTCGTTCTTTCTTTCTTTCCTTCCTTCCCTCCCTCCTTTAGACAACGAATCACCCCAAATTGAGGAGGTGGTCTCAGGGAGCAGGATTTATGATTTTTCCCCCTTTACCTCTTTTTGTGACGGTGTATGTGTATGCTTCTGTGTAAGATTTTCTCTGTATAGCTTTGCTTCCAACATTTGTCCTAAGGTTCTATCCGTCCCTTTTTTTTTCTAAATATTTTTTAATTCAATAACTATATTATACTTTATTTTATTTTTACTGTATCATCTTTCTTTGTCTTTTTTCCTTCTTTCCCTCCTTCCTTCCTTCCTCCCTCCCTCCCTCCTTTCTTTCCTTCTTTGCTTCTTTCTTCCTTCCTTCCTTTCCTCCTTTCCTTCTTTCTTTACTCATACTTCTACTAATTCTCCCTACTTTTTCTCCCTTTTATTCTGAGCGGTGTGGATGAAAGGCTCTTGGTGCTCCAGCCAGGAGTCAGGGCTCTGCCTCTGAGGTAGGAGAGCCAACTTCAGGACACTGGTCAACAAGAGACCTCCCAGCTCCACATAATATTAAACGGTGGAAATATCCCAGAGACCTCCATCTTAACACCAGCACCCAACTTCACTCAACGACCAGCAAGCCACAGTGCTGGACAACCTATGCCAAACAACTAGCAAAACAGGAACACAACCCCACCCATTAGCAGAGAGGCTGCCTAAAATCATAATAAGGCCACAGACACCCCAAAACACACCACCAGACGTGAACCTGCCCACTAGAGAGACAAGATCCAGCCTCATCCACCACAACACAGGCACTAGTCCCCTCCACCAGGAAGCCTACACAACCCACTGAAACAGCCTTAGCCACTGGAGACAGACATCAAAAACAACGGGAACTACGAAAGTGCAGCCTGCAAAAAGGAGACCCCAAACACAGTAAGATAAGCAAAATGAGAAGACAGAAAAACACACAGCAGATGAAGGAGCAAGATAAAAACCCACCAGACCTAACAAATGAAGAGGAAATAGGCAATCTACCTGAAAAAGAATTCAGAATAATGATAGTAAGGATGATCCGAAATCTTGGAAGTAGAATGGACAAAATGCAAGAAACAGTTAACAAGGACCTACAAGAACTAAAGATGAAACAAGCAATGATGAACAATGCAATAAATGAAATTAAAATCACTCTAGATAGGATCAATAGCAGAATAACTGAGGCAGAAGAACGGATAAGTGACCTGGAAGATAAAGTAGTGGAAATAACTACTGCAGAGCAGAATAAAGAAAAAAGAATGAAAAGAACTGAGGACAGTCTCAGAGACCTCTGGGACAACATGAAACGCACCAACATTCGAATTATAGGGGTGCCAGAAGAAGAAGAAAGAAAGAAAGGGACTGAGAAAATATTTGAAGAGATTATAGTTGAAAACTTCCCTAATATGGGAAAGGAAATAGTTAATCAAGTCCAGGAAGCACAGAGGGTCCCATACAGGATAAATACAAGGAGAAACACGCCAAGACACATATTAATCAAACTGTCAAAAATTAAATACAAAGAAAGCATATTAAAAGCAGCAAGGGAAAAACAACAAATAACACACAAGGGAATCCCCATAAGGTTAACAGCTGATCTCTCAGCAGAAACCCTACAAGCCAGAAGGGAGTGGCAGGACATACTGAAAGTGATGAAGGAGAATAGCCTGCAACCAAGACTACTCTACCCAGCAAGGATCTCATTCACATTTGATGGAGAAATTAAAACCTTTACAGACAAGCAAAAGCTGAGAGAGTTCAGCACCACCAAACCAGCTCTACAACAAATGCTAAAGGAACTTCTCTAGACACGAAACACAAGAGAAGGAAATGACCTATAGTAGCGAACCCAAAACAATATATAAAATGGAAATAGGAACATACATATCGATAATTACCTTAAATGTAAATGGACTAAATGCTCCCACCAAAAGACACAGATTGGCTGAATGGATACAAAAACAAGACCCTTATATATGCTGTCTACAAGAGACCCACTTCAGAACTAGAGACACATACAGACTGAAAGTAAGGGGATGGAAAAAGATATTCCATGCAAATGGAAACCAAAAGAAAGCTGGAGTAGCAATTCTCATATCAGACAAAATAGACTTTAAAATAAGGACTATTAAAAGGGACAAAGAAGGACACTACATAATGATCAAGGGATCGATCCAAGAAGAAGATATAACAATTGTAAATATTTATGCACCCAACATAGGAGCACGTCAATACATAAGGCAAATACTAACAACCATAAAAGGGGAGATCGACAGTAACACATTCATAGTAGGGGACTTTAACACCCCACTTTCACCCATGGACAGATCATCCAAAATGAAAATAAATAAGGAAACACAAGCTTTAAATGATACATTAAACAAGATGGACTTAATTGATATTTATAGGACACTCCATCCAAAAACAACAGAATACACATTTTTCTCAAGTGCTCATGGAACATTCTCCAGGATAGATCATATCTTGGGTCACAAATCAAGCCTTGGTAAATTTAAGAAAACTGAAATTGTATCAAGTATCTTTTCCAACCACAACGCCATGAGACTAGATATCAATTACAGGATAAGATCTGTAAAATATACAAACACATGGAGGCTAAACAATACACTACTTAATAATGAAGTGATCACTGAAGAAATCAAAGAGGAAATCAAAAAATACCTAGAAACAAATGACAATGGAGACACAACGACCCAAAACCTATGGGATGCAGCAAAAGCAGTTCTAAGGGGGAAGTTTATAGCAATACAAGCCCACCTTAAGAAGCAGGAAACATCTCGAATAAACAGCCTAACCTTGCACCTCAAGCAATTAGAGAAAGAAGAACAAAAAAACCCAAAGCTAGCAGAAGGAAAGAAATCATAAAAATCAGATCAGAAATAAATGAAAAAGAAATGAAGGAAACAATAGCAAAGATCAATAAAACTAAAAGCTGGTTCTTTGAGAAGATAAACAAAATAGATAAACCACTAGCCAGACTCATCAAGAAAAAAAGGGAGAAGACTCAAATCAATAGAATTAGAAATGAAAAAGGAGAAGTAACAACTGACACTGCAGAAATAAAAAAAATCATGAGAGATTACTACAAGCAACTCTATGCCAATAAAATGGACAATCTGGAAGAAATGGACAAATTCTTAGAAATGCACAACCTGCCAAGACTGAATCAGGAAGAAATAGAAAATATGAACAGACCAATCACAAGCACTGAAATTGAAACTGTGATTAAAAACCTTCCAACAAACAAAAGCCCAGGACCAGATGGCTTCACAGGTGAATTCTATCAAACGTTTAGAGAAGAGCTAACACCTATCCTGAAACTCTTCCAAAATATAGCAGAGGGAGGAACACTCCCAAATTCCTTCTACGAAGCCACCATCACCTTGATACCAAAACCAGACAAGGATGTCACAAAGAAAGAAAACTACAGGCCAATATCACTGATGAACATAGATGCAAAAATCCTCAACAAAATACTAGCAAACAGAATCCAACAGCACATTAAAAGGATCATACACCATGATCAAGTGGGGTTTATTCCAGGAATGCAAGGATTCTTCAATATACGCAAATCTATCAATGTGATAAACCATATTAACAAATTGAAGGAGAAAAACCATATGATCATCTCAATAGATGCAGAGAAAGCTTTCGACAAAATTCAACACCCATTTATGATAAAAACCCTCCAGAAAGTAGGCATAGAGGGAACTTTCCTAAACATAATAAAAGCCATATATGACAAGCCCACAGCAAACATCATCCTCAATGGTGAAAAACTGAAAGCATTTCCACTAAGATCAGGAACAAGACAAGGTTGCCCACTCTCACCACTCTTATTCAACATAGTTTTGGAAGTTTTAGCCACAGCAATCAGAGAAGAAAAGGCAATAAAAGGAATCCAAATTGGAAAAGAAGAAGTAAAGCTGTCACTGTTTGCAGATGACATGATACTATACATAGAGAATCCTAAAGATGCTACCAGAAAACTACTAGAGCTAATCAATGAATTTGGTAAAGTAGCAGGATACAAAATTAATGCACAGAAATCTCTGGCATTCCTATATACTAATGATGAAAAATCTGAAAGTGAAATCAAGAAAACACTCCCATTTACCACTGCAACAAAAAGAATAAAATATCTAGGAATAAACCTACCTAAGGATACGAAAGACCTGTATGCAGAAAATTATAAGACACTGATGAAAGAAATTAAAGATGATACAAATAGATGGAGAGATATACCATGTTCTTGGATGGGAAGAATCAACATTGTGAAAATGACTCTACTACCCAAAGCAATCTACAGATTCAATGCAATCCCTATCAAACTACCACTGGCATTTTTCACAGAACTAGAACAAATAATTTCGCAATTTGTATGGAAACACAAAAGACCCCGAATAGCCAAAGCAATCTTGAGAACGAAAAAAGAAGCTGGAGGAATAAGGCTCCCTGACTTTAGACTATATTACAAAGCAACAGTAATCAAGACAGTATGGTACTGGCACAAAAACAGAAAGATAGATCAGTGGAACAGGATAGAAAGCCCAGAGATAAACCCACGCACATATGGACACCTTATCTTTGATAAAGGAGGCAGGAATGTACAGTGGAGAAAGGACAGCCTCTTCAATAAATGGTGCTGGGAAAACTGGACAGGTACATGTAAAAGTATGAGATTAGATCACTCCCTAACACCATACACAAAAATAAGCTCAAAATGGATTAAAGACCTAAATGTAAGGCCAGAAACTATCAAACTCTTAGAAGAAAACATAGGAAGAACACTCTATGACATAAATCACAGCAAGATCCTTTCTGACCCACCTCCTAGTGTAATGGAAATAAAAACAAAAATAAACAAATGGGACCTAATGAAACTTCAAAGCTTTTGCACAGCAAAGGAAACCATAACCAAGACCAAAAGACAACCCTCAGAATGGGAGAAAACATTTGCAAATGAAGCAACTGACAAAGGATTAATCTCCAAAATTTATAAGCAGCTCATGCAGCTCAATAACAAAAAAACAAAAAACCCCATCCAAAAATGGGCAGAAGACCTAAATAGACATTTCTCCAAAGAAGATATACAGAATGCCAACAAACACATGAAAGAATGCTCAACATCATTAATCATTAGAGAAATGCAAATCAAAACTACAATGAGATATCATCTCACACCAGTCAGAATGGCCATCATCAAAAAATCTATAAACAATAAATGCTGGAGAGGGTGTGGAGAAAAGGGGACACTCTTGCACTGCTGGTGGGAATGTGAATTGGTTCAGCCACTGTGGAGAACAGTATGGAGGTTCCTTAAAAAACTACAAATAGAATTACCATATGACCCAGCAATCCCACTACTTGGCATATACCCTGAGAAAACCAAAATTCAAAAAGAGTCATGTACCAAAATGTTCATTGCAGCTCTATTTACAATAGCCAGGACATGGAAACAACCTAAGCGCCCATCATCGGATGAATGGATAAAGAAGATGTGGCACATATACACAATGGAATATTACTCAGCCTTAAAAAGAAATGAAATTGAGCTATTTGTAATGAGATGGATAGACCTAGAGTCTGTCATACAGAGTGAAGTAAGTCAGAAAGAAAAAGACAAATACCGTATGCTAACACATATATATGGAATTTAAGGGAAAAAAATGTCATGAAGAACGTAGGGGTAAGATAGGAATAAAGACGCAGACCTACTGGAGAACGGACTTGAGGATATGGGGAGGGGGAAGGGTGAGTTTTGACAGGGCGAGAGAGAGTCATGGACATATACACACTAACAAACGTAGTAAGGTAGATAGCTGGGGAGAAGCAGCCGCAAGACACAGGGATATTAGCTCGGTGCTTTGTGACAGCCTGGAAGTGTGGGATGGGGAGAGTGGGAGGGAGGGAGACGCAAGAGGGAAGACATATGGGAACATATGTATAGCTGATTCACTTTGTTATAAAGCAGAAACTAACACACCATTGTAAAGCAATTATACCCCAATAAAGATGTTAAAAAAAAAAAAAAAAAGAAAATATGAGAGATTTTATATTATAGAGTTGATATAAATGTAAATACATCAATTGAGCCAAAGACTTGGGAATAGGATATTCTGGTTAATAGAATTTTCAAGTTCAAAAATAAACTAAAAATTCTGATTTTAACACTTGACGAAAATAGTCTTCCAGAGTTAGAGTTGCTTTAATTGTTTTAATAAGAATAGTCCAATAAATGTGAATAAATAGTTGTTTGATGTTTAGGATACTGTAAGGCATTAAAGTAATCTTTCTGCAACTCAATTATCTTAACCCATGGTCTAAGGATAGAAAAATAAATGGGACTCTGAGTTGAATGTGAATACGTGAATTAAGTCTAAGATATACCCTCAGTTTTTAACAGCTCCTTATCAACTCTTCATTTCTTGACTTTTGTTTACTTTTTTAATAAGCAAAATGTATAGATGTGAGTATAACTGAGAAGTCATACTTTTCATATTCTACTTCTTTGAGGTTTTATTCCGCTGAGCTAATAATAAATGGAAATACTTAGAACTTGAACTATTCTCTGAGCAGGAATCCAAAGATGAATTAGAAGTTAGCAGAAATAATTTGAAAGAAAGGATGGTTTTTTGGCTCAAACAAATTAAACCAAAAATATTCAGTATATTCCAAAAAAAGATAACTCCTCCCAATAGAAAGGAGGCTGGTCAGAAAATAGTTATAGAAAATTCATAATGAGAAGAAAAAAGTTGGCTGTACCTCTCCCAGCTCCACTAGGGCAGAGGAAATTTAGGTCAGTGCAATGTGAGTATTATTTTGCTACTTGAAAGGCTATCCCTGCTGTGGAGATGGACATATCAGACTATTCTTGTCTCACATCATTAAGCCTAAAATCATTAAACTCATTCTTTCTCTAATTCCATGCTAATCAAGCAACCTTCTTTCTGATTATAATTTGGTTTCCCACATTGGCCGCTTACAGTACAAGAATGTGCTGGTCATGCTGATGTAAGTATTCCAGTCCACAGGGGAGCTACAGATCTCCTAGATCTCCTTGCAAATTAATGAATTAGCATTCTTATCTAACATCATTTTCATGAGATATGGAACTCTTCTTGTGATGAGGTAATCTGGTTTGTAAGCCCAGAATACTGAGGTCCACAGATATTTTACCTTCACGGGATGACCTTTCTTTGGGGCATCTCAGGGCATAGCACTGAACCCCACTCCCTAAACTCCAACAACCCTCTTTGCTAAAGCTTCCCATTCAAAACATCTATTTGCTGTTGGTCTTGACCATCGGCCTAAAATCTCTCACAGGTAAGTTGAGTGCTCAAAAACTTCTACTACGAAAGTCCAAATGACCTCTATCTTTCATTATTACCTACCTCAATACTTCACTGATGAGAGGGGAAAAAAAGAAGGGATAATGTGTTTATCCTTTCTGGACACCATTTCTTACATTAGTCAGCAACCTCACACAAAACTTCAGTTCCAAACCTCCTAAAAACAAAGGGAAGGTCAGATAGGGAGGGGACATGAGAGAGACCACGTGGTAGCTTAGGGGAATGTTTGAGATCAGAGACTCTGGAATATCACTGCCTGTAGTTGAATTCTGGCTTCACTATATGTGATTTCTACCAAGATACGTGAGCTTTTCTATGCTTTAGTTGCCACATCTGTAAAATGGGGGCATAGATAGCACCTATCTCATAGGGTTATGAGAATTAAGTTTATATTAAATAACCACATAGTTTTTGCACATTAAAAAAAAAAAGCCTATTGTATTTACCAAAAGTGTTAGACGAGTGGCCTAAAACTCCAGACACAAGTACTTGACCTACACATTTCATAGACCTTGGGGGCAAATCTGCAACACTATCCTGGGCAGATGCTGTAATGCGATAGTAACTTTGAGCCTCCATTAAACCCACATTAGAAGGCTCACTTGATTATTCTCTGGGATTTCAGCTGGAGCAAGGGCAGTGTGTGTAAACAGAAGATTTATGGCTGTGAAGTATTGTTGGAATATACTCCCAGATCCACAAAGGGGCACTTTCTAACTTTGTCTTTATTCACAAACTCGAATCTACTTTTCCAGGTGTAGCGCGAAGAACTAGAAGGGCAAGTCACCGTGAGATTTGCTGACCTTTAAAGTTCCTTCCAGTTCTCAGATCTGGACTCTGAACCACACCTATTCATGAACATCCATGCAATTAACCTTCTTCCTCCCTGGCCACTGGTCCCAGAGCCCACTGAAGCCTTGTGCCAATCAACAGATTCATCCACAGAATGAGAAGTCGGATGGCCTGCTGTCTCTTGGGGTTATCATGTTTGTTCCCACAACTTTGCAACAAAAGCCTAAGGTTTTAGACTAGTGCTCTTTAAACATTTTATTATCTTGTGGGCAGGAAAAGCTTGAAGTAACTTTTATCTTACTCTATAGAATTTTACTGCCACTTTACTAATAGACTATATTAGAAGGGGTGAGTTTAAACAACAATAATTTTCTTAGCATTCTCTGGACTTGTCTGCATCACAGCTTGCCAGCAACCATTACTCTATAGGTCTAAAATGAAATAGATAGCCTACTTGGGCATTTTTCAGGTGATAGAGGGTAAAATAACTAAACTAGAAATGTTCTTTCTTTCCACATTACTACATCTTGCATATGGTCTGTCAACAAAGCTGCTCCAGGTCTAGTTTTAGGTATTAAAACTTGAAGGATGTCAGTTGTACTGGATGTTTGCCAGATTCAGTGTGATGCAAAGTATTTTAAAATTTGTAGTGATGACTCTTGGTACAATGTGCCAACTGTCTCAACTGAGGGAAACAATTAAATTTCAGTCATATGTAGATAATTGTCTTCATGTTAACATAATTCAGACGTGTGTGCGCCCACCTTTACAAATTGTAATATTACTTTCATGCAGTAAAAGGGAATGTCTTCAGGATTTCTTAATCTACAGGCAGGCTTGGAAGCCCTGCTTTAAAACTATATGCAGCAAATGCCAAAAATATTTTAATAAAGTTATTAATTCTTATTACTCAGATTTCATAAAAGCAATACGCTTGCATTCTAATGTGCCTTGATTTTATACTTGATGGACCTAAGTCATTCTATAAAATTCACAGGAAGTAAACATCTTTGGAAGAGTACTAGATTGGGAGTAAGAAGGTGTTAGCTCTTCGTTCAGAGCATCTGTGATTCTAACATCCTCCAAACCCCTGCTGAGCTCTTCTCAATTTCTAGGTCCACCAGGATGTCTTTCTTGCCTAAACGGAAATGATCTCACAGATAAAATCTATCAGCAGTTCAATACTTTATAAGAAACAGTTTTTGTTTTTTGTTTCTTAAATCAGTGGCCTCTGCAAATAGCACCAGAAGGCACCTGTAGTCCCAAAATTTCTCTGTAAAGAAGCGATGAGAATTCTATCATTAAGATGGGTTCATTTGATTAAGCACTGTTACTCCCCATGAAAAGTACGTATCACTCACAAATGACCAAACACTACTGCTAACATCCTGGTGAGTTTATTGGTCTACTCAGCTAACATTCGTTGTTTATTACATACCAAGTATTGAACTGGTAGACAGACGACACTCTCAGCTGCTATGGACATGCCTTTCCCTGAAACATCCGGCTCATTTTACAGATGCAGGAGCAGGATCCAGATACAAAGCTTATATGCAGACACTTACCCTGGTATAGTGACAGAGCAGGTCTTATTTAAACCCAATTCATCAACTATTTTAACAACCAGCAATTCCCTGAACTTACCTTCTCATCCCCCTTGTTCATTTGTAACTAATGTGTGTGCTGCTTCAGTTCTATGTTTGCGGAGTAAACTGAAATCTATTTACCAGAATGATGAATATCCATTCCCACTTGGTGATATATATAAAAAAACTTCTTTTTTGCAAGTAACTTGTTTGCTTGAAAAATCAGGTATATTAAAAAGGGTGAGAAGTTTTGCTTTTTGTTATCCATGTTCAATACATCTTTGAAGTAGAAGGGCTCTTAAGGACCTTTAAGTTCACCCCCTCATTCTAGGGGGTGCTGGAAAGCCTAGAAACTGACACCCCAGGAACTCCTATATCCTCTAACAGAAGGTCCACTGAAATGTGAAAATATTGCCTCCTAAGATTGTCCAATCCCTAATGTTAGACAGGAAAAATATTTAAAGGCATAGATGTCAACATAATGGAATGGACTTTGTCCCTGAGTCTAGTTCATTAGGAAAGAGTCATAGTTAGAACTCCATAAATTCAGTGTTAAAACTTACAAACATATATAATGCTAATTATTCGTTTTGTTTTTTACATTTGCGTTCCACTTTGGGGACTGACTGAGATAGCTGCTTACTTTCTCCATGGATGTGGAAACCAATAACTAAAATTCTTATATTCTTTGAGGTTTTTTTTCCTACCTTAATGTCACAGATTGTTTAGCTTTCATACTAAGAAAAAAAAAACTGTGCTATTGAGATCTGGATCCTATCTGTACCATCAATGATGTACCCTTGCTGCCTCAGTTTCCTCCTTGGTATAGAGAGTGAAAGACAATGGTCTCTAAGAGCCCTCCCACCTCGGACAACCCAGAGTTGTGATATTGACACCAAGACACTTCCTTGGTTGTCGGACACTGTACTGGACTCCATCTCAGGGCTTATATTTATTTCTCTCAGTGTCCAAACACGAGTAATGCTTTTTGAGTTGCTTGATAGGGTCAGTTCTCTGGTATAAAAACAAGTTCAAATCCTTGTTTCCCTGCCTCAAGGCATACTGTTGCCAATCCACTTTTTAAATAAAATTTGAATATTTTTGAAAGTGTGGAAAATTATTAACATTCAGTTTAAAATATTTAATTTTTTTGAGTAAAGTACGCTCTTAAAGCCTTCGCAACCTACTGAATGTGGTTCCTGATTACCTTTCCAGACTCACCTCTTGCCAATTTTCCCCTTTCTTTTCACATTCCAGGAATTTTTAAATGTTCCCAGTTCCCATTTCAGCTCTAACATGTGCTTTCTCTCTTGTTCCAAGAACGCGCTTGTCCCTGTGCTTGGCCTAGCTGACCCGTATGGATCCTCGACATTTCAATTTAGATGTTGCTTCTGGAACGCATTTCCTGAATACTTCATGCCCCAGAGACAGGTCCAGGTGTCTGTCTTATGTATTCCTGTAGTGCCTTCTATTCCTTTCTCACAGCTCTTACTCTTTAATGCAACTGTCACCTGCATTTATTTACTTTCGTTACATTTTCTGATGCAACCTTTAGTTCTTAGTGTTGGGGCCTTGCATAGGCCACCCCCAAATGCACCTCGATGGCATGTTAAATATTTTGATTTAATCAAAATTTGATTTAAAATTACTTACGAAATGGCCAATGTAAAAGGGACACTCTGACGCTCCTTTCTGTCTCCCTGAAAGCAGGAAATGACTCTCCCATGTGAAAGGTGCACTCCTTGTATCTGGAGGTGGAAGGGAACCGTTATTGCCAGAGATAGGGAATTCAGGCCTGGTAGACTGTATAAACACACTTTCTTTACTTCTTTAATTTACTTCCCTGAGCCTAAACTCTTTACATTCTTCACTAATTGATCACCCAAAACCTAAGTTTCTTTGTCCTGTCAATTTCTCACAAATGTTTCTTTGTCTAAAAAAATATAAAAGCTTCCTGCTTTGGCCACTTCTTATGTCTCATTTCAATGAGACCTCCGTGGACACAAATTAGTTTTTCTTTCTTGTTAATCTGCCTTATATTTTATTATTAGTCCAGTCACAAGAACTCAAGGTGGGTAGAGGGGGAAATTTTCCGTTTCCAGACATTAGTATAGTGAAGTATGTAGAACAGGTGCTCGGTAAATATCTGTGGCATAAATGAAGGAAGGATGGAAGGAACAGAGGTAGAAAAACACTTATAAGTCAACAGGTCAAGGGATATCTCTCTATACATTCTGACTAGCCAAGGTGTTTCACAGCCTTCCCTAGGTTGAACTTCCTCCACTGGATCAATAGTGGTTTAGTTGACAAAGGCAAGGGCACCATCTCCAGAATGGTCTAGATCACCATCCTGGGCACCCCTTCCTAAAAACCTCTATTAAATGCTGCTTGTATTGTGCCATTCTCCTACTCCAACACTTCCATTGTCTCTCTGTTCCCAACCATTTATAATGTATTTTTCCCTCTGGTTGGCATAAAATATGCTTCTTGATCACAGCCCATGTAGCGCATTGAACAATTCTCTTTACCTTTTCAGTTGGCACCATATACATCAAACATGAGGACATTTGAGTGTCACATCCTCATGTTAGTGGTTATTCCCATTCCTCTATCTTCAGACGTGTTTATTTGTTCCATATAGGATTCTCATTCACTTTCACCAACCCCAACCCTATTCACCCTTCAAGGAGGATTGTGACCCTTTCTTAGATTATTTTAATTGAGCAGCTTATTAGACTCACCAGTTAGCATTAAAAGAACCTCTATATCTTGGGTCTCAAACAGGTATTGCCTCTGTCCAAATTCAGCCCACGGAACTTTTTTGTTTGACCCACGTGATGCTTTTTAAAACGTTAATTACCAACAGTAAAAAAGCAAGAGAGTTTGCACAAAAAGAAGGATTTGGGGGGCATCTCTTGAAAAACGTCAGAGCATCTGGTAACAGTGGGTGGGACCACACTCCCACAGAGAAATAATAATTTGATGCTGAGATAACCTTTCGCCTTTAGGTGATCCGTGACCTCTTTAGTTACCACCATCCTCAGCTGGCCCTTATTGCACATGTGTGTTAGTTGCCTAGCTCGTCAATGAGTTAGAGACCCCTAGATAGGATAGTTTGGGAGTGACGTAAGAGAATTACCGACTGATTGAAGGGAAATGCTCACTAAAGAACTCCCCCACCATAAGTTTCTCTTTCCACCAATTTTTCTTCTTTTAATGTTATTCAGGGGATACTAGTACTAAAAGAACTCATTGTCTCTTTCTTTACAGACCATTCACACATCCTTGGTGACCACTGAGAGAACAGGGAGGTATAGTCAGAGAGAGATTTCAAAAGGCTTCAAGCTACTGCTTAATAACATACGCTCCCTTAAAAATAAAGAAATTTGTAAAAATGCCAACTGTTGCAATTTCAATTTTCTGTTATAAATCATCTTCTCTCTTGCTTTTATTTTTTTGACAGCTGAAAGCTGACACACATAATTATTTCTTATTAGATATTGAATTTAAAAAGCCCAGCAGATATTGTTGAGGCTGTTTGGTGGAAGAGGGGTGCTGAAGAAAGAAGACACGTAAGCAATGAAAGCTTTCCTGCATAATAGCTATGTTGTCGTTCTCATTGTATGACAACTATTAGTCATTAGCTTGTTACTTTATAGTACAGTTCTGACCTCTGTGTACCTAGAATTTTCTCCATAATATTATTGCTGCAAATTTTACTTGTGAACACCTCCTCGTGTATTCAGCAGTGAACAGGGGGCTTGGTCAAGAGACAGAGAAGGGAACAAAGAAGCCACAAAAACCTTAGAATTGGAAGATTTAATCTATTCTCGGGGCACCCAGGATCAGGGAAATACGTGGAAAATGAGAGGTGGAAGATTTAGATATAATATGTTGAAGCATTTTCAGACTACATTAAGTCTCTGAAAATAGTTTAGGTTTTCCCAGGAGTTAGAGTTCCCTATCACAGAGATGTTTGAGATGGTGTCGGATAGCTATTAGTAGGTAACTGGGTGTTGAAGCATTAATACAGTTTAGGCTATAACTTCTCACGTCACTTTCAGGCCACGCATAGGTGTGTAAGGCAATTTTTTGCCTCAAACTCTGAAAAGAAAAATCCATTCCTACTTATCAGTATTTTAGTAGTGGTTTACAAAAGGCAAAAGGTGTTGGGGTTATGGATTACCTTTCATTTCTTCTTCAGACCTTCTGAATTATTTAAATAAGCTTACATAATTTCTTAAACAGAAAAAAAAATTTTTAAAGAGAAACCCTTACTATTCCTTTGGGGTTACCTAAGGAAGCCAACACTGCTACTTGAAATTAGAACATCACAAATAAAACTTTGAATTGCTTGGAATATCTAAATGTTGCCTAAGAAAAGATGAAGTACCTCACACAGCTTCAAAATCTAATTTAAATACCCCGGTGTGTCCTGGTTATCTCAAAAGAACAGTGTCTCTCCTTCCAGAATTCCTTCTAGCATATTCTACAGCTACCCCGTTTAACTACTTATGACCTGGAATTAATTGTCATCCTCTTCCGTGTGTTTATTCTGCCTACTCAACTAGACTGCAAACTTTGAAAAAGTGAGGTGTCCCATGACAGCAATTAGCAGAGCACTTAATGGACTTGGAGGTATAGGATTTAAATGCCTCTAGTGTGTACACCGTCATTTTCTAAACAAAGATAACCGTGTCTTTGTCAGGTTCATTTTGGTTCATCTTTATAATATTATATATCCCATTCAATTGTGAGTAGTATCTAAATGATAGATACATTAAAAGGTATTTGCATGGAGGTTTATGCAGATATATTTACATAGTGTTTTTCAAGCAAGAGTTATTAGTGATAACTCATCTTTCCACAGTGTGTGTGTGTGTGTGTGTGTGTGTGTGTGTTTATGTGCGGGTGTGCAGGGAAATAATGGTACAACAACCTCACACAACAATCAGAGAGTCATTTGCATTAGCTTTTAAAATGAAGTATATTACTTTCTAGTTTTCTCTCACCTCTCTCAATCTGAATGACTCATTTTTGTTTACAGTAATGTTCTTCCTGTATAATGATGATAACTTTCTTGCCTTTCTTATTACCATTTTCACTTTCCCTGAGCACAAACAAACAAATGGGAGAAAGGGACAGAAGACGTATTTTAAGTGTATATTGGAGATATGGGTTATTGCCATTCTGGTGAAGTGTATGTATACATATATATATATATATATGTATCCCATTGTACCACTGTAGAGAAGACACAATATAAATTTTTTAAATGTTTTATAAATTTACGCTTGGAGACACATTTATAGCAAAAAGGCACTCATAAATGATACTAATTCTAGTAAAATATCTTTTTCAAAAAAGTATATTTTAAATGAAGGAGTTTTATATCAGACCAGGGTTAATGCCAATATTGACCATTTTCAGTGTGCTTCCATTTTCATAATAATACCCATCTTTGGAGAAAATATTTTAAGCTAATCAACTTCGTTCAAACTTTTTATGGAGAAATCCTATAGCAGACGCTATTGCCAAGTCTCAGCATTTACTGCAATGGTATGGAGACAAGGACTGACCAGTGTAGGCTACAGAAGTCTAGTATTCTTGACTCAAAGCTGGACAAATTCCATGGTGCCATTTATGAGGCTAGACCTCATCGGAGTCCATGTATTTGCTGCTCTTTCTCCTTCCCTAACCTGCTTCCCTCCCTCACAGATTTCTCCATGGAACACTCCTTTGACAAACTGCTTGCACACAAATCCCTGTTTCAGGTTCTTCTAAGAAATAAAACCTAAAACAGATACCCTTAAAATTAGACTAAATTAAGTAACTAAAATAAGTGCCTTGACAATAAATAACTAAATTAAGTTAGTTACGAAATAACTAAAATTAAGTACCTTGACAATAAATCTTTCATAATAATACCCATAGTAGATAAGAATGTTTAGGATAGTCAGAATGGAGAGGTAACTGGAGTCTTCACTTTAAACCAGTGCTTCTGAACCAGGAGGAATTTGCCCAACAAGCAACATCTGGCAAGGTCTGGAGAGATTTTTGGTTGTAATCAATGGGGTAGAGGAAAGGATGCTACTAGCATCCACTGCATAGAAGTCAGAGATACTGCAAAGTATTCTATAACGCACAAGACATGCCCTCACAACAAAGAATTATCAGGTCCAAAATGTCAACAGTGCTACTACTGAAAAACCCTACTATAGATCCAACATAATTGTTCATTGTGTGTATGTGAACGTGAATATGCCCATATAGCCTTCAAATCTGAAAGGAGTGTATCAACTTTTGTTTCCCTGCCTTCCCTGGATTTTTACTAAAGCCCTATAACTTAGGAGTTGAAAAAACAAAATCTACTTAGACATAGGTTGGCATACGTTCAGAAAATAGAGGGAGGAGCCCCTGATGAACCAGGTCAAACTTTTCTTTTTGGGCAGATATTTTTCTTCATTGAGGTAATTGCCCCTGTCACCTTGCTCTGTACCTCCCAGGCCTAGCGACAGTCTTATGTGAGAAAGGGACTAACTTGTATCTTGCTTGCTTTGAATCGTGTACCTACAAGACAGTTATGTGTGGTGGACTTTTCTTTGCCTTTTTTTTTTGTTTTTATTGGCCTGGTACAATGGTGTTAGACTCTTTTGTTCTAAATGCATTTATATACCTGTGTGAATACATATGTGTATATATTTAAAAATGTACCTACTCATGCATGTGTATTTGTCATTTTCTATAAGAATTATGGATATTCATATTCTCAAGGAATTTGAATACTTATTCTCTTCTTGGCAAGAGGAAATTGAATTACATTTGAAATTCCATCTCGTGGCTCTGGAATTGATACAAATTTTGTGTACACACTTGGTAAGCCAGGGCACACGGACCGCATGCCCAAGATGCAGCAGTAGATGTGATTTCTGCCACCATAATTCTTTTTTATGACAGTGCCCAGTCTCATTGTGTTTGAATGTATCACTCAGCTCAGCTTGTCTATAGGGGTGGTTTGAAAGGGCTGACTCTCTGTTGTGTTACGTCTGAATCCATCTGGCACTCCAGTGTGATGTATT